>NW_027100371.1:0-53122 GCF_031753505.1 Anomalospiza imberbis | reverse complement strand
GGTTGCTTGGAAGAGGCGAAGAACGAAGCCGCAAAGAAGCGGGCTTGTGTGCGAAGCCTTCCGACTGCTGGAGGACGGTGGCTGCCGCTCTCCTGCCTGTTGAATTCACTCTCGGCAAGCGAATGGAAAGCGTTCCAGGACAACTTGCCTGGGTTTTGACTTGGTCCTGATGCCTCCCACCTTGGCAAGTCTTGCTCGTCGCCAGAGGCTCCGAGATGCACCGAAGACGGTGGCAGCTGCTGAAAAGAAGGGCAGCGGTGAGTTTGTCGACAAGCAAGAACATAGGCAGCTGCCTGTGCTTGGGAAGGAGCAGCTGCCTGGTTTTGGCAATTGCCTTCACAGCGCCCAGAAGCCCGGTGCTCTGCTGCTTTGTTTTTCGCAGTCAGTCAATTGCACACTAGTGAAGCTGAGCCAGGCTCTTCAGCTTTGCTGCTTTTGAGCATCTGTGCTCCACTTAGGCTCTGTGACATCTCTGGAGGTTGTTTGCCTCGGCCAGGCTGGAAAGTGCCCGCTAGTACCTAGAGCTGGGCAGGAGAGGGCAGAGAGCACTTCCATCTGACAGCAGGTTGCAGATTGCCTCGGAAAGAGCCGTGTCCTTGGAATGTGCAGCAAATCCTCTTTCTTTGCAAACCGCGGTTAGTGTGCAGTGCAGGTACGCTCTCCCCTTGCCAACTGGAGTGGGAAAGCTTTTCGCTAAGATAGCGATGACTAGAGAAGCAGAAGCGCGGCTCCGGAGCTATCCGGAGGAAAGTGCCGCTTCCCGGCGTCTTTCGGCTTGAAGCGGCGCTCCGGAGCGCTGCGCTGCCGCTCTACTGAGCTGTGCGCGAATTAGCCGCTTCTTCGCCTCCGAGAAGCAGAGATCGCGGTTGCTTGGAAGAGGCGAAGAACGAAGCCGCAAAGAAGCGGGCTTGTGTGCGAAGCCTTCCGACTGCTGGAGGACGGTGGCTGCCGCTCTCCTGCCTGTTGAATTCACTCTCGGCAAGCGAATGGAAAGCGTTCCAGGACAACTTGCCTGGGTTTTGACTTGGTCCTGATGCGTCCCACCTTGGCAAGTCTTGCTCGTCGCCAGAGGCTCCGAGATGCACCGAAGACGGTGGCAGCTGCTGAAAAGAAGGGCAGCGGTGAGTTTGTCGACAAGCAAGAACATAGGCAGCTGCCTGTGCTTGGGAAGGAGCAGCTGCCTGGTTTTGGCAATTGCCTTCACAGCGCCCAGAAGCCCGGTGCTCTGCTGCTTTGTTTTTCGCAGTCAGTCAATTGCACACTAGTGAAGCTGAGCCAGGCTCTTCAGCTTTGCTGCTTTTGAGCATCTGTGCCCCACTTATGCTCTGTGACATCTCTGGAGGTTGTTTGCCTCGGCCAGGCTGGCAAGTGCCCGCTAGTACCTAGAGCTGGGCAGGAGAGGGCAGAGAGCACTTCCATCTGACAGCAGGTTGCAGATTGCCTCGGAAAGAGCCGTGTCCTTGGAATGTGCAGCAAATCCTCTTTCTTTGCAAACCGCGGTTAGTGTGCAGTGCAGGTACGCTCTCCCCTTGCCAAATGGAGTGGGAAAGCTTTTCGCTAAGCTAGAGATGACTAGAGAAGCAGAAGCGCGGCTCCGGAGCTATCCGGAGGAAAGTGCCGCTTCCCGGCGTCTTTCGGCTTGAAGCGGCGCTCCGGAGCGCTCGCTGCCGCTTTACTGAGCTGTGCGCGAATTAGCCGCTTCTTCGCCTCCGAGAAGCAGAGATCGCGGTTGCTTAGAAGAGGCGAAGAACGAAGCCGCAAAGAAGCGGGCTTGTGTGTGAAGCCTTCCGACTGCCAGAGGACAGTGGCTGCCGCTCTCCTGCCTGTTGAATTCACTCTCGGCAAGCAAATGGAAAGCGTTCCAGGACAACTTGCCTGGGTTTTGACTTGGTCCTGATGCCTCCCACCTTGGCAAGTCTTGCTCGTCGCCAGAGGCTCCGAGATGCACCGAAGACGGTGGCAGCTGCTGAAAAGAAGGGCAGCGGTGAGTTTGTCGACAAGCAAGAACATGGGCAGCTGCCTGTGCTTGGGAAGGAACAGCTGCCTGGTTTTGGCAATTGCCTTCACAGCGCCCAGAAGCCCGGTGCTCTGCTGCTTTGTTTTTCGCAGTCAGTCAATTGCACACTAGTGAAGCTGAGCCAGGCTCTTCAGCTTTGCTGCTTTTGAGCATCTGTGCTCCACTTATGCTCTGTGACATCTCTGGAGGTTGTTTGCCTCGCCCAGGCTGGAAAGTGCCCGCTAGTACCTAGAGCTGGGCAGGAGAGGGCAGAGAGCACTTCCATCTGACAGCAGGTTGCAGATTGCCTCGGAAAGAGCCGTGTCCTTGGAATGTGCAGCAAATCCTCTTTCTTTGCAAACCGCGGTTAGTGTGCAGTGCAGGTACGCTCTCCCCTTGCCAAATGGAGTGGGAAAGCTTTTCGCTAAGCTAGAGATGACTAGAGAAGCAGAAGCGCGGCTCCGGAGCTATCCGGAAGAAAGTGCCGTTTCCCGGCGTCTTTCGGCTTGAAGCGGCGCTCCGGAGCGCTCCGCTGCCGCTTTACTGAGCTGTGCGCGAATTAGCCGCTTCTTCGCCTCCGAGAAGCAGAGATCGCGGTTGCTTGGAAGAGGCGAAGAACGAAGCCGCAAAGAAGCGGGCTTGTGTGTGAAGCCTTCCGACTGCTGGAGGACGGTGGGCTGCCGCTCTCCTGCCTGTTGAATTCACTCTCGGCAAGCGAATGGAAAGCGTTCCAGGACAACTTGCCTGGGTTTTGACTTGGTCCTGATGCCTCCCACCTTGGCAAGTCTTGCTCGTCGCCAGAGGCTCCGAGATGCACCGAAGACGGTGGCAGCTGCTGAAAAGAAGGGCAGCGGTGAGTTTGTCGACAAGCAAGAACATAGGCAGCTGCCTGTGCTTGGGAAGGAGCAGCTGCCTGGTTTTGGCAATTGCCTTCACAGCGCCCAGAAGCCCGGTGCTCTGCTGCTTTGTTTTTCGCAGTCAGTCAATTGCACACTAGTGAAGCTGAGCCAGGCTCTTCAGCTTTGCTGCTTTTTGAGCATCTGTGCTCCACTTAGGCTCTGTGACATCTCTGGAGGTTGTTTGCCTCGGCCAGGCTGAAAGTGCCCGCTAGTACCTAGAGTTGGGCAGGAGAGGGCAGAGAGCACTTCCATCTGACAGCAGGTTGCAGATTGCCTCGGAAAGAGCCGTGTCCTTGGAATGTGCAGCAAATCCTCTTTCTTTGCAAACCGCGGTTAGTGTGCAGTGCAGGTACGCTCTCCCCTTGCCAACTGGAGTGGGAAAGCTTTTCGCTAAGATAAGCGATGACTAGAGAAGCAGAAGCGCGGCTCCGGAGCTATCCGGAGGAAAGTGCCGCTTCCCGGCGTCTTTCGGCTTGAAGCGGCGCTCCGGAGCGCTGCGCTGCCGCTCTACTGAGCTGTGCGCGAATTAGCCGCTTCTTCGCCTCCGAGAAGCAGAGATTGCGGTTGCTTGGAAGAGGCGAAGAACGAAGCCGCAAAGAAGCGGGCTTGTGTGCCAAGCCTTCCGACTGCTGGAGGACGGTGGCTGCCGCTCTCCTGCCTGTTGAATTCACTCTCGGCAAGCGAATGGAAAGCGTTCCAGGACAACTTGCCTGGGTTTTGACTTGGTCCTGATGCGTCCCACCTTGGCAAGTCTTGCTCGTCACCAGAGGCTCCGAGATGCACAGAAGACGGTGGCAGCTGCTGAAAAGAAGGGCAGCGGTGAGTTTGTCGACAAGCAAGAACATAGGCAGCTGCCTGTGCTTGGGAAGGAGCAGCTGCCTGGTTTTGGCAATTGCCTTCACAGCGCCCAGAAGCCCGGTGCTCTGCTGCTTTGTTTTTCGCAGTCAGTCAATTGCACACTAGTGAAGCTGAGCCAGGCTCTTCAGCTTTGCTGCTTTTGAGCATCTGTGCTCCACTTAGGCTCTGTGACATCTCTCGAGGTTGTTTGCCTCGGCCAGGCTGGCAAGTGCCCGCTAGTACCTAGAGCTGGGCAGGAGAGGGCAGAGAGCACTTCCATCTGACAGCAGGTTGCAGATTGCCTCGGAAAGAGCCGTGTCCTTGGAATGTGCAGCAAATCCTCTTTCTTTGCAAACCGCGGTTAGTGTGCAGTGCAGGTACACTCTCCCCTTGCCAACTGGAGTGGGAATGATTTTCGCTAAGCTAGCGATGACTAGAGAAGCAGAAGCGCGGCTCCGGAGCTATCCGGAGGAAAGTGCCGCTTCCCGGCGTCTTTCGGCTTGAAGCGGCGCTCCGGAGCGCTTTGCTGCCGCTCTACTGAGCTGTGCGCGAATTAGCCGCTTCTTCGCCTCTGAGAAGCAGAGATCGCGGTTGCTTGGAAGAGGCGAAGAACGAAGCCACAAAGAAGCGGGCTTGTGTGCGAAGCCTTCCGACTGCCAGAGGACGGTGGCTGCCGCTCTCCTGCCTGTTGAATTCACTCTCGGCAAGCGAATGGAAAGCGTTCCAGGACAACTTGCCTGGGTTTTGACTTGGTCCTGATGCCTCCCACCTTGGCAAGTCTTGCTCGTCGCCAGAGGCTCCGAGATGCACCGAAGACGGTGGCAGCTGCTGAAAAGAAGGGCAGCGGTGAGTTTGTCGACAAGCAAGAACATAGGCAGCTGCCTGTGCTTGGGAAGGAGCAGCTGCCTGGTTTTGGCAATTGCCTTCACAGCGCCCAGAAGCCCGGTGCTCTGCTGCTTTGTTTTTCGCAGTCAGTCAATTGCACACTAGTGAAGCTGAGCCAGGCTCTTCAGCTTTGCTGCTTTTGAGCATCTGTGCCCCACTTATGCTCTGTGACATCTCTGGAGGTTGTTTGCCTCGCCCAGGCTGGAAAGTGCCCGCTAGTACCTAGAGCTGGGCAGGAGAGGGCAGAGAGCACTTCCATCTGACAGCAGGTTGCAGATTGCCTCGGAAAGAGCCGTGTCCTTGGAATGTGCAGCAAATCCTCTTTCTTTGCAAACCGCACTTAGTGTGCAGTGCAGGTACGCTCTCCCCTTGCCAAATGGAGTGGGAAAGCTTTTCGCTAAGCTAGAGATGACTAGAGAAGCAGAAGCGCGGCTCCGGAGCTATCCGGAGGAAAGTGCCGCTTCCCGGCGTCTTTCGGCTTGAAGTGGCGCTCCGGAGCGCTCCGCTGCCGCTTTACTGAGCTGTGCGCGAATTAGCCGCTTCTTCGCCTCCGAGAAGCAGAGATCGCGGTTGCTTAGAAGAGGCGAAGAACGAAGCCGCAAAGAAGCGGGCTTGTGTGCGAAGCCTTCAGACTGCCGGAGGACAGTGGCTGCCGCTCTCCTGCCTGTTGAATTCACTCTCGGCAAGCGAATGGAAAGCGTTCCAGGACAACTTGCCTGGGTTTTGACTTGGTCCTGATGCCTCCCACCTTGGCAAGTCTTGCTCGTCGCCAGAGGCTCCGAGATGCACCGAAGACGGTGGCAGCTGCTGAAAAGAAGGGCAGCGGTGAGTTTGTCGACAAGCAAGAACATAGGCAGCTGCCTGTGCTTGGGAAGGAGCAGCTGCCTGGTTTTGGCAATTGCCTTCACAGCGCCCAGAAGCCCGGTGCTCTGCTGCTTTGTTTTTCGCAGTCAGGTCAATTGCACACTAGTGAAGCTGAGCCAGGCTCTTCAGCTTTGCTGCTTTTGAGCATCTGTGCTCCACTTAGGCTCTTGTGACATCTCTGGAGGTTGTTTGCCTCGGCCAGGCTGGAAAGTGCCCGCTAGTACCTAGAGCTGGGCAGGAGAGGGCAGAGAGCACTTCCATCTGACAGCAGGTTGCAGATTGCCTCGGAAAGAGCCGTGTCCTTGGAATGTGCAGCAAATCCTCTTTCTTTGCAAACCGCGGTTAGTGTGCAGTGCAGGTACGCTCTCCCCTTGCCAACTGGAGTGGGAAAGCTTTTCGCTAAGCTAGCGATGACTAGAGAAGCAGAAGCGCGGCTCCGGAGCTATCCGGAGGAAAGTGCCGCTTCCCGGCGTCTTTCGGCTTGAAGCGGCGCTCCGGAGCGCTGCGCTGCCGCTCTACTGAGCTGTGCGCGAATTAGCCGCTTCTTCGCCTCCGAGAAGCAGAGATTGCGGTTGCTTGGAAGAGGCGAAGAACGAAGCCGCAAAGAAGCGGGCTTGTGTGCCAAGCCTTCCGACTGCTGGAGGACGGTGGCTGCCGCTCTCCTGCCTGTTGAATTCACTATCGGCAAGCGAATGGAAAGCGTTCCAGGACAACTTGCTGGGTTTTGACTTGGTCCTGATGCCTCCCACCTTGGCAAGTCTTGCTCGTCACCAGAGGCTCCGAGATGCACAGAAGACGGTGGCAGCTGCTGAAAAGAAGGGCAGCGGTGAGTTTGTCGACAAGCAAGAACATAGGCAGCTGCCTGTGCTTGGGAAGGAGCAGCTGCCTGGTTTTGGCAATTGCCTTCACAGCGCCCAGAAGCCCGGTGCTCTGCTGCTTTGTTTTCGCAGTCAGTCAATTGCACACTAGTGAAGCTGAGCCAGGCTCTTCAGCTTTGCTGCTTTTGAGCATCTGTGCTCCACTTAGGCTCTGTGACATCTCTCGAGGTTGTTTGCCTCGGCCAGGCTGGCAAGTGCCCGCTAGTACCTAGAGCTGGGCAGGAGAGGGCAGAGAGCACTTCCATCTGACAGCAGGTTGCAGATTGCCTCAGAAACAGCCGTGTCCTTGGAATGTGCAGCAAATCCTCTTTCTTTGCAAACCGCGGTTAGTGTGCAGTGCAGGTCCACTCTCCCCTTGCCAACTGGAGTGGGAAAGATTTTCGCTAAGCTAGAGATGACTAGAGAAGCAGAAGCGCGGCTCCGGAGCTATCCGGAGGAAAGTGCCGCTTCCCGGCGTCTTTCGGCTTGAAGCGGCGCTCCGGAGCGCTCCGCTGCCGCTCTACTGAGCTGTGCGCGAATTAGCCGCTTCGCCTCCGAGAAGCAGAGATTGCGGTTGCTTGGAAGAGGCGAAGAACGAAGCCGCAAAGAAGCGGGCTTGTGTGCGAAGCCTTCCGACTGCCAGAGGACGGTGGCTGCGCTCTCCTGCCTGTTGAATTCACTCTCGGCAAGCGAATGGAAAAGCGTTCCAGGACAACTTGCCTGGGTTTTGACTTGGTCCTGATGCCTCCCACCTTGGCAAGTCTTGCTCGTCGCCAGAGGCTCCGAGATGCACCGAAGACGGTGGCAGCTGCTGAAAAGAAGGGCAGCGGTGAGTTTGTCGACAAGCAAGAACATAGGCAGCTGCCTGTGCTTGGGAAGGAGCAGCTGCCTGGTTTTGGCAATTGCCTTCACAGCGCCCAGAAGCCCGGTGCTCTGCTGCTTTGTTTTTCGCAGTCAGTCAATTGCACACTAGTGAAGCTGAGCCAGGCTCTTCAGCTTTGCTGCTTTTGAGCATCTGTGCCCCACTTATGCTCTGTGACATCTCTGGAGGTTGTTTGCCTCGGCCAGGCTGGCAAGTGCCCGCTAGTACCTAGAGCTGGGCAGGAGAGGGCAGAGAGCACTTCCATCTGACAGCAGGTTGCAGATTGCCTCGGAAAGAGCCGTGTCCTTGGAATGTGCAGCAAATCCTCTTTCTTTGCAAACCGCACTTAGTGTGCAGTGCAGGTACGCTCTCCCCTTGCCAAATGGAGTGGGAAAGCTTTTCGCTAAGCTAGAGATGACTAGAGAAGCAGAAGCGCGGCTCCGGAGCTATCCGGAGGAAAGTGCCGCTTCCCGGCGTCTTTCGGCTTGAAGCGGCGCTCCGGAGCGCTGCGCTGCCGCTCTACTGAGCTGTGCGCGAATTAGCCGCTTCGCCTCCGAGAAGCAGAGATTGCGGTTGCTTGGAAGAGGCGAAGAACGAAGCCGCAAAGAAGCGGGCTTGTGTGCGAAGCCTTCCGACTGCCGGAGGACGGTGGCTGCCGCTCTCCTGCCTGTTGAATTCACTCTCGGCAAGCGAATGGAAAGCGTTCCAGGACAACTTGCCTGGGTTTTGACTTGGTCCTGATGCGTCCCACCTTGGCAAGTCTTGCTCGTCGCCAGAGGCTCCGAGATGCACAGAAGACGGTGGCAGCTGCTGAAAAGAAGGGCAGCGGTGAGTTTGTCGACAAGCAAGAACATAGGCAGCTGCCTGTGCTTGGGAAGGAGCAGCTGCCTGGTTTTGGCAATTGCCTTCACAGCGCCCAGAAGCCCGGTGCTCTGCTGCTTTGTTTTTCGCAGTCAGTCAATTGCACACTAGTGAAGCTGAGCCAGGCTCTTCAGCTTTGCTGCTTTTGAGCATCTGTGCTCCACTTATGCTCTGTGACATCTCTGGAGGTTGTTTGCCTCGGCCAGGCTGGAAAGTGCCCGCTAGTACCTAGAGCTGGGCAGGAGAGGGCAGAGAGCACTTCCATCTGACAGCAGGTTGCAGATTGCCTCGGAAAGAGCCGTGTCCTTGGAATGTGCAGCAAATCCTCTTTCTTTGCAAACCGCGGTTAGTGTGCAGTGCAGGTACGCTCTCCCCTTGCCAACTGGAGTGGGAAAGCTTTTCGCTAAGCTAGCGATGACTAGAGAAGCAGAAGCGCGGCTCCGGAGCTATCCGGAGGAAAGTGCCGCTTCCCGGCGTCTTTCGGCTTGAAGCGGCGCTCCGGAGCGCTTTGCTGCCGCTCTACTGAGCTGTGCGCGAATTAGCCGCTTCTTCGCCTCTGAGAAGCAGAGATCGCGGTTGCTTGGAAGAGGCGAAGAACGAAGCCACAAAGAAGCGGGCTTGTGTGCGAAGCCTTCCGACTGCCAGAGGACGGTGGCTGCCGCTCTCCTGCCTGTTGAATTCACTCTCGGCAAGCGAATGGAAAGCGTTCCAGGACAACTTGCCTGGGTTTTGACTTGGTCCTGATGCCTCCCACCTTGGCAAGTCTTGCTCGTCGCCAGAGGCTCCGAGATGCACCGAAGACGGTGGCAGCTGCTGAAAAGAAGGGCAGCGGTGAGTTTGTCGACAAGCAAGAACATAGGCAGCTGCCTGTGCTTGGGAAGGAGCAGCTGCCTGGTTTTGGCAATTGCCTTCACAGCGCCCAGAAGCCCGGTGCTCTGCTGCTTTGTTTTTCGCAGTCAGTCAATTGCACACTAGTGAAGCTGAGCCAGGCTCTTCAGCTTTGCTGCTTTTGAGCATCTGTGCTCCACTTAGGCTCTGTGACATCTCTGGAGGTTGTTTGCCTCGGCCAGGCTGGCAAGTGCCCGCTAGTACCTAGAGCTGGGCAGGAGAGGGCAGAGAGCACTTCCATCTGACAGCAGGTTGCAGATTGCCTCGGAAAGAGCCGTGTCCTTGGAATGTGCAGCAAATCCTCTTTCTTTGCAAACCGCGGTTAGTGTGCAGTGCAGGTACGCTCTCCCCTTGCCAAATGGAGTGGGAAAGCTTTTCGCTAAGCTAGAGATGACTAGAGAAGCAGAAGCGCGGCTCCGGAGCTATCCGGAAGAAAGTGCCGTTTCCCGGCGTCTTTCGGCTTGAAGCGGCGCTCCGGAGCGCTCCGCTGCCGCTTTACTGAGCTGTGCGCGAATTAGCCGCTTCTTCGCCTCCGAGAAGCAGAGATCGCGGTTGCTTGGAAGAGGCGAAGAACGAAGCCGCAAAGAAGCGGGCTTGTGTGCGAAGCCTTCCGACTGCTGGAGGACGGTGGCTGCCGCTCTCCTGCCTGTTGAATTCGCTCTCGGCAAGCGAATGGAAAGCGTTCCAGGACAACTTGCCTGGGTTTTGACTTGGTCCTGATGCGTCCCACCTTGGCAAGTCTTGCTCGTCGCCAGAGGCTCCGAGATGCACCGAAGACGGTGGCAGCTGCTGAAAAGAAGGGCAGCGGTGAGTTTGTCGACAAGCAAGAACATAGGCAGCTGCCTGTGCTTGGGAAGGAGCAGCTGCCTGGTTTTGGCAATTGCCTTCACAGCGCCCAGAAGCCCGGTGCTCTGCTGCTTTGTTTTTCGCAGTCAGTCAATTGCACACTAGTGAAGCTGAGCCAGGCTCTTCAGCTTTGCTGCTTTTGAGCATCTGTGCTCCACTTATGCTCTGTGACATCTCTGGAGGTTGTTTGCCTCGGCCAGGCTGGAAAGTGCCCGCTAGTACCTAGAGCTGGGCAGGAGAGGGCAGAGAGCACTTCCATCTGACAGCAGGTTGCAGATTGCCTCGGAAAGAGCCGTGTCCTTGGAATGTGCAGCAAATCCTCTTTCTTTGCAAACCGCGGTTAGTGTGCAGTGCAGGTACGCTCTCCCCTTGCCAACTTGAGTGGGAAAGCTTTTCGCTAAGATAGCGATGACTAGAGAAGCAGAAGCGCGGCTCCGGAGCTATCCGGAGGAAAGTGCCGCTTCCCGGCGTCTTTCGGCTTGAAGCGGCGCTCCGGAGCGCTGCGCTGCCGCTCTACTGAGCTGTGCGCGAATTAGCCGCTTCTTCGCCTCCGAGAAGCAGAGATCGCGGTTGCTTGGAAGAGGCGAAGAACGAAGCCGCAAAGAAGCGGGCTTGTGTGCGAAGCCTTCCGACTGCTGGAGGACGGTGGCTGCCGCTCTCCTGCCTGTTGAATTCACTCTCGGCAAGCGAATGGAAAGCGTTCCAGGACAACTTGCCTGGGTTTTGACTTGGTCCTGATGCCTCCCACCTTGGCAAGTCTTGCTCGTCGCCAGAGGCTCCGAGATGCACCGAAGACGGTGGCAGCTGCTGAAAAGAAGGGCAGCGGTGAGTTTGTCGACAAGCAAGAACATAGGCAGCTGCCTGTGCTTGGGAAGGAGCAGCTGCCTGGTTTTGGCAATTGCCTTCACAGCGCCCAGAAGCCCGGTGCTCTGCTGCTTTGTTTTTCGCAGTCAGTCAATTGCACACTAGTGAAGCTGAGCCAGGCTCTTCAGCTTTGCTGCTTTTGAGCATCTGTGCTCCACTTAGGCTCTGTGACATCTCTGGAGGTTGTTTGCCTCGGCCAGGCTGGAAAGTGCCCGCTAGTACCTAGAGCTGGGCAGGAGAGGGCAGAGAGCACTTCCATCTGACAGCAGGTTGCAGATTGCCTCGGAAAGAGCCGTGTCCTTGGAATGTGCAGCAAATCCTCTTTCTTTGCAAACCGCGGTTAGTGTGCAGTGCAGGTACGCTCTCCCCTTGCCAACTGGAGTGGGAAAGCTTTTCGCTAAGATAGCGATGACTAGAGAAGCAGAAGCGCGGCTCCGGAGCTATCCGGAGGAAAGTGCCGCTTCCCGGCGTCTTTCGGCTTGAAGCGGCGCTCCGGAGCGCTGCGCTGCCGCTCTACTGAGCTGTGCGCGAATTAGCCGCTTCTTCGCCTCCGAGAAGCAGAGATCGCGGTTGCTTGGAAGAGGCGAAGAACGAAGCCGCAAAGAAGCGGGCTTGTGTGCGAAGCCTTCCGACTGCTGGAGGACGGTGGCTGCCGCTCTCCTGCCTGTTGAATTCACTCTCGGCAAGCGAATGGAAAGCGTTCCAGGACAACTTGCCTGGGTTTTGACTTGGTCCTGATGCGTCCCACCTTGGCAAGTCTTGCTCGTCGCCAGAGGCTCCGAGATGCACCGAAGACGGTGGCAGCTGCTGAAAAGAAGGGCAGCGGTGAGTTTGTCGACAAGCAAGAACATAGGCAGCTGCCTGTGCTTGGGAAGGAGCAGCTGCCTGGTTTTGGCAATTGCCTTCACAGCGCCCAGAAGCCCGGTGCTCTGCTGCTTTGTTTTTCGCAGTCAGTCAATTGCACACTAGTGAAGCTGAGCCAGGCTCTTCAGCTTTGCTGCTTTTGAGCATCTGTGCCCCACTTATGCTCTGTGACATCTCTGGAGGTTGTTTGCCTCGGCCAGGCTGGCAAGTGCCCGCTAGTACCTAGAGCTGGGCAGGAGAGGGCAGAGAGCACTTCCATCTGACAGCAGGTTGCAGATTGCCTCGGAAAGAGCCGTGTCCTTGGAATGTGCAGCAAATCCTCTTTCTTTGCAAACCGCGGTTAGTGTGCAGTGCAGGTACGCTCTCCCCTTGCCAAATGGAGTGGGAAAGCTTTTCGCTAAGCTAGAGATGACTAGAGAAGCAGAAGCGCGGCTCCGGAGCTATCCGGAGGAAAGTGCCGCTTCCCGGCGTCTTTCGGCTTGAAGCGGCGCTCCGGAGCGCTCCGCTGCCGCTTTACTGAGCTGTGCGCGAATTAGCCGCTTCTTCGCCTCCGAGAAGCAGAGATCGCGGTTGCTTAGAAGAGGCGAAGAACGAAGCCGCAAAGAAGCGGGCTTGTGTGTGAAGCCTTCCGACTGCCAGAGGACAGTGGCTGCCGCTCTCCTGCCTGTTGAATTCACTCTCGGCAAGCAAATGGAAAGCGTTCCAGGACAACTTGCCTGGGTTTTGACTTGGTCCTGATGCCTCCCACCTTGGCAAGTCTTGCTCGTCGCCAGAGGCTCCGAGATGCACCGAAGACGGTGGCAGCTGCTGAAAAGAAGGGCAGCGGTGAGTTTGTCGACAAGCAAGAACATGGGCAGCTGCCTGTGCTTGGGAAGGAACAGCTGCCTGGTTTTGGCAATTGCCTTCACAGCGCCCAGAAGCCCGGTGCTCTGCTGCTTTGTTTTTCGCAGTCAGTCAATTGCACACTAGTGAAGCTGAGCCAGGCTCTTCAGCTTTGCTGCTTTTGAGCATCTGTGCTCCACTTATGCTCTGTGACATCTCTGGAGGTTGTTTGCCTCGCCCAGGCTGGAAAGTGCCCGCTAGTACCTAGAGCTGGGCAGGAGAGGGCAGAGAGCACTTCCATCTGACAGCAGGTTGCAGATTGCCTCGGAAAGAGCCGTGTCCTTGGAATGTGCAGCAAATCCTCTTTCTTTGCAAACCGCGGTTAGTGTGCAGTGCAGGTACGCTCTCCCCTTGCCAAATGGAGTGGGAAAGCTTTTCGCTAAGCTAGAGATGACTAGAGAAGCAGAAGCGCGGCTCCGGAGCTATCCGGAAGAAAGTGCCGTTTCCCGGCGTCTTTCGGCTTGAAGCGGCGCTCCGGAGCGCTCCGCTGCCGCTTTACTGAGCTGTGCGCGAATTAGCCGCTTCTTCGCCTCCGAGAAGCAGAGATCGCGGTTGCTTGGAAGAGGCGAAGAACGAAGCCGCAAAGAAGCGGGCTTGTGTGTGAAGCCTTCCGACTGCTGGAGGACGGTGGCTGCCGCTCTCCTGCCTGTTGAATTCACTCTCGGCAAGCGAATGGAAAGCGTTCCAGGACAACTTGCCTGGGTTTTGACTTGGTCCTGATGCCTCCCACCTTGGCAAGTCTTGCTCGTCGCCAGAGGCTCCGAGATGCACCGAAGACGGTGGCAGCTGCTGAAAAGAAGGGCAGCGGTGAGTTTGTCGACAAGCAAGAACATAGGCAGCTGCCTGTGCTTGGGAAGGAGCAGCTGCCTGGTTTTGGCAATTGCCTTCACAGCGCCCAGAAGCCCGGTGCTCTGCTGCTTTGTTTTTCGCAGTCAGTCAATTGCACACTAGTGAAGCTGAGCCAGGCTCTTCAGCTTTGCTGCTTTTGAGCATCTGTGCTCCACTTAGGCTCTGTGACATCTCTGGAGGTTGTTTGCCTCGGCCAGGCTGGAAAGTGCCCGCTAGTACCTAGAGTTGGGCAGGAGAGGGCAGAGAGCACTTCCATCTGACAGCAGGTTGCAGATTGCCTCGGAAAGAGCCGTGTCCTTGGAATGTGCAGCAAATCCTCTTTCTTTGCAAACCGCGGTTAGTGTGCAGTGCAGGTACGCTCTCCCCTTGCCAACTGGAGTGGGAAAGCTTTTCGCTAAGATAGCGATGACTAGAGAAGCAGAAGCGCGGCTCCGGAGCTATCCGGAGGAAAGTGCCGCTTCCCGGCGTCTTTCGGCTTGAAGCGGCGCTCCGGAGCGCTGCGCTGCCGCTCTACTGAGCTGTGCGCGAATTAGCCGCTTCTTCGCCTCCGAGAAGCAGAGATTGCGGTTGCTTGGAAGAGGCGAAGAACGAAGCCGCAAAGAAGCGGGCTTGTGTGCCAAGCCTTCCGACTGCTGGAGGACGGTGGCTGCCGCTCTCCTGCCTGTTGAATTCACTCTCGGCAAGCGAATGGAAAGCGTTCCAGGACAACTTGCCTGGGTTTTGACTTGGTCCTGATGCGTCCCACCTTGGCAAGTCTTGCTCGTCACCAGAGGCTCCGAGATGCACAGAAGACGGTGGCAGCTGCTGAAAAGAAGGGCAGCGGTGAGTTTGTCGACAAGCAAGAACATAGGCAGCTGCCTGTGCTTGGGAAGGAGCAGCTGCCTGGTTTTGGCAATTGCCTTCACAGCGCCCAGAAGCCCGGTGCTCTGCTGCTTTGTTTTTCGCAGTCAGTCAATTGCACACTAGTGAAGCTGAGCCAGGCTCTTCAGCTTTGCTGCTTTTGAGCATCTGTGCTCCACTTAGGCTCTGTGACATCTCTCGAGGTTGTTTGCCTCGGCCAGGCTGGCAAGTGCCCGCTAGTACCTAGAGCTGGGCAGGAGAGGGCAGAGAGCACTTCCATCTGACAGCAGGTTGCAGATTGCCTCGGAAAGAGCCGTGTCCTTGGAATGTGCAGCAAATCCTCTTTCTTTGCAAACCGCGGTTAGTGTGCAGTGCAGGTCCACTCTCCCCTTGCCAACTGGAGTGGGAATGATTTTCGCTAAGCTAGAGATGACTAGAGAAGCAGAAGCGCGGCTCCGGAGCTATCCGGAGGAAAGTGCCGTTTCCCGGCGTCTTTCGGCTTGAAGCGGCGCTCCGGAGCGCTCCGCTGCCGCTTTACTGAGCTGTGCGCGAATTAGCCGCTTCTTCGCCTCCGAGAAGCAGAGATTGCGGTTGCTTGGAAGAGGCGAAGAACGAAGCCGCAAAGAAGCGGGCTTGTGTGCGAAGCCTTCCGACTGCCAGAGGACGGTGGCTGCCGCTCTCCTGCCTGTTGAATTCACTCTCGGCAAGCGAATGGAAAGCGTTCCAGGACAACTTGCCTGGGTTTTGACTTGGTCCTGATGCGTCCCACCTTGGCAAGTCTTGCTCGTCGCCAGAGGCTCCGAGATGCACCGAAGACGGTGGCAGCTGCTGAAAAGAAGGGCAGCGGTGAGTTTGTCGACAAGCAAGAACATAGGCAGCTGCCTGTGCTTGGGAAGGAGCAGCTGCCTGGTTTTGGCAATTGCCTTCACAGCGCCCAGAAGCCCGGTGCTCTGCTGCTTTGTTTTTCGCAGTCAGTCAATTGCACACTAGTGAAGCTGAGCCAGGCTCTTCAGCTTTGCTGCTTTTGAGCATCTGTGCCCCACTTATGCTCTGTGACATCTCTGGAGGTTGTTTGCCTCGCCCAGGCTGGAAAGTGCCCGCTAGTACCTAGAGCTGGGCAGGAGAGGGCAGAGAGCACTTCCATCTGACAGCAGGTTGCAGATTGCCTCGGAAAGAGCCGTGTCCTTGGAATGTGCAGCAAATCCTCTTTCTTTGCAAACCGCACTTAGTGTGCAGTGCAGGTACGCTCTCCCCTTGCCAAATGGAGTGGGAAAGCTTTTCGCTAAGCTAGAGATGACTAGAGAAGCAGAAGCGCGGCTCCGGAGCTATCCGGAGGAAAGTGCCGCTTCCCGGCGTCTTTCGGCTTGAAGCGGCGCTCCGGAGCGCTCCGCTGCCGCTTTACTGAGCTGTGCGCGAATTAGCCGCTTCTTCGCCTCCGAGAAGCAGAGATCGCGGTTGCTTGGAAGAGGCGAAGAACGAAGCCGCAAAGAAGCGGGCTTGTGTGCCAAGCCTTCCGACTGCTGGAGGACGGTGGCTGCCGCTCTCCTGCCTGTTGAATTCACTCTCGGCAAGCGAATGGAAAGCGTTCCAGGACAACTTGCCTGGGTTTTGACTTGGTCCTGATGCGTCCCACCTTGGCAAGTCTTGCTCGTCGCCAGAGGCTCCGAGATGCACCGAAGACGGTGGCAGCTGCTGAAAAGAAGGGCAGCGGTGAGTTTGTCGACAAGCAAGAACATAGGCAGCTGCCTGTGCTTGGGAAGGAGCAGCTGCCTGGTTTTGGCAATTGCCTTCACAGCGCCCAGAAGCCCGGTGCTCTGCTGCTTTGTTTTTCGCAGTCAGTCAATTGCACACTAGTGAAGCTGAGCCAGGCTCTTCAGCTTTGCTGCTTTTGAGCATCTGTGCTCCACTTAGGCTCTGTGACATCTCTGGAGGTTGTTTGCCTCGGCCAGGCTGGAAAGTGCCCGCTAGTACCTAGAGCTGGGCAGGAGAGGGCAGAGAGCACTTCCATCTGACAGCAGGTTGCAGATTGCCTCGGAAAGAGCCGTGTCCTTGGAATGTGCAGCAAATCCTCTTTCTTTGCAAACCGCGGTTAGTGTGCAGTGCAGGTACGCTCTCCCCTTGCCAACTGGAGTGGGAAAGCTTTTCGCTAAGCTAGCGATGACTAGAGAAGCAGAAGCGCGGCTCCGGAGCTATCCGGAGGAAAGTGCCGCTTCCCGGCGTCTTTCGGCTTGAAGCGGCGCTCCGGAGCGCTTTGCTGCCGCTCTACTGAGCTGTGCGCGAATTAGCCGCTTCTTCGCCTCTGAGAAGCAGAGATCGCGGTTGCTTGGAAGAGGCGAAGAACGAAGCCACAAAGAAGCGGGCTTGTGTGCGAAGCCTTCCGACTGCCAGAGGACGGTGGCTGCCGCTCTCCTGCCTGTTGAATTCACTCTCGGCAAGCGAATGGAAAGCGTTCCAGGACAACTTGCCTGGGTTTTGACTTGGTCCTGATGCCTCCCACCTTGGCAAGTCTTGCTCGTCGCCAGAGGCTCCGAGATGCACCGAAGACGGTGGCAGCTGCTGAAAAGAAGGGCAGCGGTGAGTTTGTCGACAAGCAAGAACATAGGCAGCTGCCTGTGCTTGGGAAGGAGCAGCTGCCTGGTTTTGGCAATTGCCTTCACAGCGCCCAGAAGCCCGGTGCTCTGCTGCTTTGTTTTTCGCAGTCAGTCAATTGCACACTAGTGAAGCTGAGCCAGGCTCTTCAGCTTTGCTGCTTTTGAGCATCTGTGCCCCACTTATGCTCTGTGACATCTCTGGAGGTTGTTTGCCTCGCCCAGGCTGGAAAGTGCCCGCTAGTACCTAGAGCTGGGCAGGAGAGGGCAGAGAGCACTTCCATCTGACAGCAGCTTGCAGATTGCCTCGGAAAGAGCCGTGTCCTTGGAATGTGCAGCAAATCCTCTTTCTTTGCAAACCGCACTTAGTGTGCAGTGCAGGTACGCTCTCCCCTTGCCAAATGGAGTGGGAAAGCTTTTCGCTAAGCTAGAGATGACTAGAGAAGCAGAAGCGCGGCTCCGGAGCTATCCGGAGGAAAGTGCCGCTTCCCGGCGTCTTTCGGCTTGAAGTGGCGCTCCGGAGCGCTCCGCTGCCGCTTTACTGAGCTGTGCGCGAATTAGCCGCTTCTTCGCCTCCGAGAAGCAGAGATCGCGGTTGCTTAGAAGAGGCGAAGAACGAAGCCGCAAAGAAGCGGGCTTGTGTGCGAAGCCTTCAGACTGCCAGAGGACAGTGGCTGCCGCTCTCCTGCCTGTTGAATTCACTCTCGGCAAGCGAATGGAAAGCGTTCCAGGACAACTTGCCTGGGTTTTGACTTGGTCCTGATGCCTCCCACCTTGGCAAGTCTTGCTCGTCGCCAGAGGCTCCGAGATGCACCGAAGACGGTGGCAGCTGCTGAAAAGAAGGGCAGCGGTGAGTTTGTCGACAAGCAAGAACATAGGCAGCTGCCTGTGCTTGGGAAGGAGCAGCTGCCTGGTTTTGGCAATTGCCTTCACAGCGCCCAGAAGCCCGGTGCTCTGCTGCTTTGTTTTTCGCAGTCAGTCAATTGCACACTAGTGAAGCTGAGCCAGGCTCTTCAGCTTTGCTGCTTTTGAGCATCTGTGCTCCACTTAGGCTCTGTGACATCTCTGGAGGTTGTTTGCCTCGGCCAGGCTGGAAAGTGCCCGCTAGTACCTAGAGCTGGGCAGGAGAGGGCAGAGAGCACTTCCATCTGACAGCAGGTTGCAGATTGCCTCGGAAAGAGCCGTGTCCTTGGAATGTGCAGCAAATCCTCTTTCTTTGCAAACCGCGGTTAGTGTGCAGTGCAGGTACGCTCTCCCCTTGCCAACTGGAGTGGGAAAGCTTTTCGCTAAGCTAGCGATGACTAGAGAAGCAGAAGCGCGGCTCCGGAGCTATCCGGAGGAAAGTGCCGCTTCCCGGCGTCTTTCGGCTTGAAGCGGCGCTCCGGAGCGCTGCGCTGCCGCTCTACTGAGCTGTGCGCGAATTAGCCGCTTCTTCGCCTCCGAGAAGCAGAGATTGCGGTTGCTTGGAAGAGGCGAAGAACGAAGCCGCAAAGAAGCGGGCTTGTGTGCCAAGCCTTCCGACTGCTGGAGGACGGTGGCTGCCGCTCTCCTGCCTGTTGAATTCACTCTCGGCAAACGAATGGAAAGCGTTCCAGGACAACTTGCCTGGGTTTTGACTTGGTCCTGATGCCTCCCACCTTGGCAAGTCTTGCTCGTCACCAGAGGCTCCGAGATGCACAGAAGACGGTGGCAGCTGCTGAAAAGAAGGGCAGCGGTGAGTTTGTCGACAAGCAAGAACATAGGCAGCTGCCTGTGCTTGGGAAGGAGCAGCTGCCTGGTTTTGGCAATTGCCTTCACAGCGCCCAGAAGCCCGGTGCTCTGCTGCTTTGTTTTTCGCAGTCAGTCAATTGCACACTAGTGAAGCTGAGCCAGGCTCTTCAGCTTTGCTGCTTTTGAGCATCTGTGCTCCACTTAGGCTCTGTGACATCTCTCGAGGTTGTTTGCCTCGGCCAGGCTGGCAAGTGCCCGCTAGTACCTAGAGCTGGGCAGGAGAGGGCAGAGAGCACTTCCATCTGACAGCAGGTTGCAGATTGCCTCGGAAAGAGCCGTGTCCTTGGAATGTGCAGCAAATCCTCTTTCTTTGCAAACCGCGGTTAGTGTGCAGTGCAGGTACACTCTCCCCTTGCCAACTGGAGTGGGAATGATTTTCGCTAAGCTAGAGATGACTAGAGAAGCAGAAGCGCGGCTCCGGAGCTATCCGGAGGAAAGTGCCGTTTCCCGGCGTCTTTCGGCTTGAAACGGCGCTCCGGAGCGCTGCGCTGCCGCTTTACTGAGCTGTGCGCGAATTAGCCGCTTCTTCGCCTCCGAGAAGCAGAGATCGCGGTTGCTTAGAAGAGGCGAAGAACGAAGCCGCAAAGAAGCGGGCTTGTGTGCGAAGCCTTCCGACTGCCAGAGGACGGTGGCTGCCGCTCTCCTGCCTGTTGAATTCACTCTCGGCAAGCGAATGGAAAGCGTTCCAGGACAACTTGCCTGGGTTTTGACTTGGTCCTGATGCCTCCCACCTTGGCAAGTCTTGCTCGTCGCCAGAGGCTCCGAGATGCACCGAAGACGGTGGCAGCTGCTGAAAAGAAGGGCAGCGGTGAGTTTGTCGACAAGCAAGAACATAGGCAGCTGCCTGTGCTTGGGAAGGAGCAGCTGCCTGGTTTTGGCAATTGCCTTCACAGCGCCCAGAAGCCCGGTGCTCTGCTGCTTTGTTTTTCGCAGTCAGTCAATTGCACACTAGTGAAGCTGAGCCAGGCTCTTCAGCTTTGCTGCTTTTGAGCATCTGTGCTCCACTTAGGCTCTGTGACATCTCTGGAGGTTGTTTGCCTCGGCCAGGCTGGAAAGTGCCCGCTAGTACCTAGAGCTGGGCAGGAGAGGGCAGAGAGCACTTCCATCTGACAGCAGGTTGCAGATTGCCTCGGAAAGAGCCGTGTCCTTGGAATGTGCAGCAAATCCTCTTTCTTTGCAAACCGCGGTTAGTGTGCAGTGCAGGTACGCTCTCCCCTTGCCAACTGGAGTGGGAAAGCTTTTCGCTAAGCTAGCGATGACTAGAGAAGCAGAAGCGCGGCTCCGGAGCTATCCGGAGGAAAGTGCCGCTTCCCGGCGTCTTTCGGCTTGAAGCGGCGCTCCGGAGCGCTTTGCTGCCGCTCTACTGAGCTGTGCGCGAATTAGCCGCTTCTTCGCCTCTGAGAAGCAGAGATCGCGGTTGCTTGGAAGAGGCGAAGAACGAAGCCACAAAGAAGCGGGCTTGTGTGCGAAGCCTTCCGACTGCCAGAGGACGGTGGCTGCCGCTCTCCTGCCTGTTGAATTCACTCTCGGCAAGCGAATGGAAAGCGTTCCAGGACAACTTGCCTGGGTTTTGACTTGGTCCTGATGCGTCCCACCTTGGCAAGTCTTGCTCGTCGCCAGAGGCTCCGAGATGCACCGAAGACGGTGGCAGCTGCTGAAAAGAAGGGCAGCGGTGAGTTTGTCGACAAGCAAGAACATAGGCAGCTGCCTGTGCTTGGGAAGGAGCAGCTGCCTGGTTTTGGCAATTGCCTTCACAGCGCCCAGAAGCCCGGTGCTCTGCTGCTTTGTTTTTCGCAGTCAGTCAATTGCACACTAGTGAAGCTGAGCCAGGCTCTTCAGCTTTGCTGCTTTTGAGCATCTGTGCCCCACTTATGCTCTGTGACATCTCTGGAGGTTGTTTGCCTCGGCCAGGCTGGAAAGTGCCCGCTAGTACCTAGAGCTGGGCAGGAGAGGGCAGAGAGCACTTCCATCTGACAGCAGGTTGCAGATTGCCTCGGAAAGAGCCGTGTCCTTGGAATGTGCAGCAAATCCTCTTTCTTTGCAAACCGCGGTTAGTGTGCAGTGCAGGTACGCTCTCCCCTTGCCAAATGGAGTGGGAAAGCTTTTCGCTAAGCTAGAGATGACTAGAGAAGCAGAAGCGCGGCTCCGGAGCTATCCGGAGGAAAGTGCCGCTTCCCGGCGTCTTTCGGCTTGAAGTGGCGCTCCGGAGCGCTCCGCTGCCGCTTTACTGAGCTGTGCGCGAATTAGCCGCTTCTTCGCCTCCGAGAAGCAGAGATCGCGGTTGCTTAGAAGAGGCGAAGAACGAAGCCGCAAAGAAGCGGGCTTGTGTGCGAAGCCTTCCGACTGCCGGAGGACAGTGGCTGCCGCTCTCCTGCCTGTTGAATTCACTCTCGGCAAGCGAATGGAAAGCGTTCCAGGACAACTTGCCTGGGTTTTTACTTGGTCCTGATGTGTCCCACCTTGGCAAGTCTTGCTCGTCGCCAGAGGCTCCGAGATGCACCGAAGACGGTGGCAGCTGCTGAAAAGAAGGGCAGCGGTGAGTTTGTCGACAAGCAAGAACATGGGCAGCTGCCTGTGCTTGGGAAGGAACAGCTGCCTGGTTTTGGCAATTGCCTTCACAGCGCCCAGAAGCCCGGTGCTCTGCTGCTTTGTTTTTCACAGTCAGTCAATTGCACACTAGTGAAGCTGAGCCAGGCTCTTCAGCTTTGCTGCTTTTGAGCATCTGTGCTCCACTTATGCTCTGTGACATCTCTGGAGGTTGTTTGCCTCGCCCAGGCTGGAAAGTGCCCGCTAGTACCTAGAGCTGGGCAGGAGAGGGCAGAGAGCACTTCCATCTGACAGCAGGTTGCAGATTGCCTCGGAAAGAGCCGTGTCCTTGGAATGTGCAGCAAATCCTCTTTCTTTGCAAACCGCGGTTAGTGTGCAGTGCAGGTACGCTCTCCCCTTGCCAACTGGAGTGGGAAAGCTTTTCGCTAAGCTAGCGATGACTAGAGAAGCAGAAGCGCGGCTCCGGAGCTATCCGGAGGAAAGTGCCGCTTCCCGGCGTCTTTCGGCTTGAAGCGGCGCTCCGGAGCGCTGCGCTGCCGCTCTACTGAGCTGTGCGCGAATTAGCCGCTTCTTCGCCTCCGAGAAGCAGAGATTGCGGTTGCTTGGAAGAGGCGAAGAACGAAGCCGCAAAGAAGCGGGCTTGTGTGCCAAGCCTTCCGACTGCTGGAGGACGGTGGCTGCCGCTCTCCTGCCTGTTGAATTCACTCTCGGCAAGCGAATGGAAAGCGTTCCAGGACAACTTGCCTGGGTTTTGACTTGGTCCTGATGCGTCCCACCTTGGCAAGTCTTGCTCGTCACCAGAGGCTCCGAGATGCACAGAAGACGGTGGCAGCTGCTGAAAAGAAGGGCAGCGGTGAGTTTGTCGACAAGCAAGAACATAGGCAGCTGCCTGTGCTTGGGAAGGAGCAGCTGCCTGGTTTTGGCAATTGCCTTCACAGCGCCCAGAAGCCCGGTGCTCTGCTGCTTTGTTTTTCGCAGTCAGTCAATTGCACACTAGTGAAGCTGAGCCAGGCTCTTCAGCTTTGCTGCTTTTGAGCATCTGTGCTCCACTTAGGCTCTGTGACATCTCTCGAGGTTGTTTGCCTCGGCCAGGCTGGCAAGTGCCCGCTAGTACCTAGAGCTGGGCAGGAGAGGGCAGAGAGCACTTCCATCTGACAGCAGGTTGCAGATTGCCTCAGAAACAGCCGTGTCCTTGGAATGTGCAGCAAATCCTCTTTCTTTGCAAACCGCGGTTAGTGTGCAGTGCAGGTCCACTCTCCCCTTGCCAACTGGAGTGGGAAAGATTTTCGCTAAGCTAGAGATGACTAGAGAAGCAGAAGCGCGGCTCCGGAGCTATCCGGAGGAAAGTGCCGTTTCCCGGCGTCTTTCGGCTTGAAGCGGCGCTCCGGAGCGCTCCGCTGCCGCTTTACTGAGCTGTGCGCGAATTAGCCGCTTCTTCGCCTCCGAGAAGCAGAGATCGCGGTTGCTTAGAAGAGGCGAAGAACGAAGCCGCAAAGAAGCGGGCTTGTGTGCGAAGCCTTCCGACTGCCAGAGGACGGTGGCTGCCGCTCTCCTGCCTGTTGAATTCACTCTCGGCAAGCGAATGGAAAGCGTTCCAGGACAACTTGCCTGGGTTTTGACTTGGTCCTGATGCGTCCCACCTTGGCAAGTCTTGCTCGTCGCCAGAGGCTCCGAGATGCACCGAAGACGGTGGCAGCTGCTGAAAAGAAGGGCAGCGGTGAGTTTGTCGACAAGCAAGAACATAGGCAGCTGCCTGTGCTTGGGAAGGAGCAGCTGCCTGGTTTTGGCAATTGCCTTCACAGCGCCCAGAAGCCCGGTGCTCTGCTGCTTTGTTTTTCGCAGTCAGTCAATTGCACACTAGTGAAGCTGAGCCAGGCTCTTCAGCTTTGCTGCTTTTGAGCATCTGTGCCCCACTTATGCTCTGTGACATCTCTGGAGGTTGTTTGCCTCGCCCAGGCTGGAAAGTGCCCGCTAGTACCTAGAGCTGGGCAGGAGAGGGCAGAGAGCACTTCCACTGACAGCAGGTTGCAGATTGCCTCGGAAAGAGCCGTGTCCTTGGAATGTGCAGCAAATCCTCTTTCTTTGCAAACCGCGGTTAGTGTGCAGTGCAGGTACGCTCTCCCCTTGCCAAATGGAGTGGGAAAGCTTTTCGCTAAGCTAGAGATGACTAGAGAAGCAGAAGCGCGGCTCCGGAGCTATCCGGAGGAAAGTGCCGCTTCCCGGCGTCTTTCGGCTTGAAGCGGCGCTCCGGAGCGCTGCGCTGCCGCTCTACTGAGCTGTGCGCGAATTAGCCGCTTCGCCTCCGAGAAGCAGAGATTGCGGTTGCTTGGAAGAGGCGAAGAACGAAGCCGCAAAGAAGCGGGCTTGTGTGCGAAGCCTTCAGACTGCTGGAGGACGGTGGCTGCCGCTCTCCTGCCTGTTGAATTCACTCTCGGCAAGCGAATGGAAAGCGTTCCAGGACAACTTGCCTGGGTTTTGACTTGGTCCTGATGCGTCCCACCTTGGCAAGTCTTGCTCGTCGCCAGAGGCTCCGAGATGCACAGAAGACGGTGGCAGCTGCTGAAAAGAAGGGCAGCGGTGAGTTTGTCGACAAGCAAGAACATAGGCAGCTGCCTGTGCTTGGGAAGGAGCAGCTGCCTGGTTTTGGCAATTGCCTTCACAGCGCCCAGAAGCCCGGTGCTCTGCTGCTTTGTTTTTCGCAGTCAGTCAATTGCACACTAGTGAAGCTGAGCCAGGCTCTTCAGCTTTGCTGCTTTTGAGCATCTGTGCTCCACTTAGGCTCTGTGACATCTCTCGAGGTTGTTTGCCTCGGCCAGGCTGGCAAGTGCCCGCTAGTACCTAGAGCTGGGCAGGAGAGGGCAGAGAGCACTTCCATCTGACAGCAGGTTGCAGATTGCCTCGGAAAGAGCCGTGTGCTTGGAATGTGCAGCAAATCCTCTTTCTTTGCAAACCGCGGTTAGTGTGCAGTGCAGGTCCACTCTCCCCTTGCCAACTGGAGTGGGAAAGATTTTCGCTAAGCTAGAGATGACTAGAGAAGCAGAAGCGCGGCTCCGGAGCTATCCGGAGGAAAGTGCCGTTTCCCGGCGTCTTTCGGCTTGAAGCGGCGCTCCGGAGCGCTCCGCTGCCGCTTTACTGAGCTGTGCGCGAATTAGCCGCTTCTTCGCCTCCGAGAAGCAGAGATCGCGGTTGCTTAGAAGAGGCGAAGAACGAAGCCGCAAAGAAGCGGGCTTGTGTGCGAAGCCTTCCGACTGCCAGAGGACGGTGGCTGCCGCTCTCCTGCCTGTTGAATTCACTCTCGGCAAGCGAATGGAAAGCGTTCCAGGACAACTTGCCTGGGTTTTGACTTGGTCCTGATGCGTCCCACCTTGGCAAGTCTTGCTCGTCGCCAGAGGCTCCGAGATGCACCGAAGACGGTGGCAGCTGCTGAAAAGAAGGGCAGCGGTGAGTTTGTCGACAAGCAAGAACATAGGCAGCTGCCTGTGCTTGGGAAGGAGCAGCTGCCTGGTTTTGGCAATTGCCTTCACAGCGCCCAGAAGCCCGGTGCTCTGCTGCTTTGTTTTTCGCAGTCAGTCAATTGCACACTAGTGAAGCTGAGCCAGGCTCTTCAGCTTTGCTGCTTTTGAGCATCTGTGCCCCACTTATGCTCTGTGACATCTCTCGAGGTTGTTTGCCTCGCCCAGGCTGGAAAGTGCCCGCTAGTACCTAGAGCTGGGCAGGAGAGGGCAGAGAGCACTTCCACTGACAGCAGGTTGCAGATTGCCTCGGAAAGAGCCGTGTCCTTGGAATGTGCAGCAAATCCTCTTTCTTTGCAAACCGCGGTTAGTGTGCAGTGCAGGTACGCTCTCCCCTTGCCAAATGGAGTGGGAAAGCTTTTCGCTAAGCTAGAGATGACTAGAGAAGCAGAAGCGCGGCTCCGGAGCTATCCGGAGGAAAGTGCCGCTTCCCGGCGTCTTTCGGCTTGAAGCGGCGCTCCGGAGCGCTGCGCTGCCGCTCTACTGAGCTGTGCGCGAATTAGCCGCTTCGCCTCCGAGAAGCAGAGATTGCGGTTGCTTGGAAGAGGCGAAGAACGAAGCCGCAAAGAAGCGGGCTTGTGTGCGAAGCCTTCAGACTGCTGGAGGACGGTGGCTGCCGCTCTCCTGCCTGTTGAATTCACTCTCGGCAAGCGAATGGAAAGCGTTCCAGGACAACTTGCCTGGGTTTTGACTTGGTCCTGATGCGTCCCACCTTGGCAAGTCTTGCTCGTCGCCAGAGGCTCCGAGATGCACAGAAGACGGTGGCAGCTGCTGAAAAGAAGGGCAGCGGTGAGTTTGTCGACAAGCAAGAACATAGGCAGCTGCCTGTGCTTGGGAAGGAGCAGCTGCCTGGTTTTGGCAATTGCCTTCACAGCGCCCAGAAGCCCGGTGCTCTGCTGCTTTGTTTTTCGCAGTCAGTCAATTGCACACTAGTGAAGCTGAGCCAGGCTCTTCAGCTTTGCTGCTTTTGAGCATCTGTGCTCCACTTATGCTCTGTGACATCTCTCGAGGTTGTTTGCCTCGGCCAGGCTGGAAAGTGCCCGCTAGTACCTAGAGCTGGGCAGGAGAGGGCAGAGAGCACTTCCATCTGACAGCAGGTTGCAGATTGCCTCGGAAAGAGCCGTGTCCTTGGAATGTGCAGCAAATCCTCTTTCTTTGCAAACCGCGGTTAGTGTGCAGTGCAGGTACGCTCTCCCCTTGCCAAATGGAGTGGGAAAGCTTTTCGCTAAGCTAGCGATGACTAGAGAAGCAGAAGCGCGGCTCCGGAGCTATCCGGAGGAAAGTGCCGCTTCCCGGCGTCTTTCGGCTTGAAGCGGCGCTCCGGAGCGCTGCGCTGCCGCTCTACTGAGCTGTGCGCGAATTAGCCGCTTCTTCGCCTCCGAGAAGCAGAGATCGCGGTTGCTTGGAAGAGGCGAAGAACGAAGCCGCAAAGAAGCGGGCTTGTGTGCCAAGCCTTCAGACTGCTGGAGGACGGTGGCTGCCGCTCTCCTGCCTGTTGAATTCACTCTCGGCAAGCGAATGGAAAGCGTTCCAGGACAACTTGCCTGGGTTTTTACTTGGTCCTGATGCCTCCCACCTTGGCAAGTCTTGCTCGTCGCCAGAGGCTCCGAGATGCACCGAAGACGGTGGCAGCTGCTGAAAAGAAGGGCAGCGGTGAGTTTGTCGACAAGCAAGAACATGGGCAGCTGCCTGTGCTTGGGAAGGAGCAGCTGCTTGGTTTTGGCAATTGCCTTCACAGCGCCCAGAAGCCCGGTGCTCTGCTGCTTTGTTTTTCGCAGTCAGTCAATTGCACACTAGTGAAGCTGAGCCAGGCTCTTCAGCTTTGCTGCTTTTGAGCATCTGTGCTCCACTTAGGCTCTGTGACATCTCTGGAGGTTGTTTGCCTCGGCCAGGCTGGAAAGTGCCCGCTAGTACCTAGAGCTGGGCAGGAGAGGGCAGAGAGCACTTCCATCTGACAGCAGGTTGCAGATTGCCTCGGAAAGAGCCGTGTCCTTGGAATGTGCAGCAAATCCTCTTTCTTTGCAAACCGCGGTTAGTGTGCAGTGCAGGTACGCTCTCCCCTTGCCAACTGGAGTGGGAAAGCTTTTCGCTAAGATAGCGATGACTAGAGAAGCAGAAGCGCGGCTCCGGAGCTATCCGGAGGAAAGTGCCGCTTCCCGGCGTCTTTCGGCTTGAAGCGGCGCTCCGGAGCGCTTTGCTGCCGCTCTACTGAGCTGTGCGCGAATTAGCCGCTTCTTCGCCTCCGAGAAGCAGAGATCGCGGTTGCTTGGAAGAGGCGAAGAACGAAGCCGCAAAGAAGCGGGCTTGTGTGCGAAGCCTTCAGACTGCTGGAGGACGGTGGCTGCCGCTCTCCTGCCTGTTGAATTCACTCTCGGCAAGCGAATGGAAAGCGTTCCAGGACAACTTGCCTGGGTTTTGACTTGGTCCTGATGCCTCCCACCTTGGCAAGTCTTGCTCGTCGCCAGAGGCTCCGAGATGCACCGAAGACGGTGGCAGCTGCTGAAAAGAAAGGCAGCGGTGAGTTTGTCGACAAGCAAGAACATAGGCAGCTGCCTGAGCTTGGGAAGGAGCAGCTGCCTGGTTTTGGCAATTGCCTTCACAGCGCCCAGAAGCCCGGTGCTCTGCTGCTTTGTTTTTCGCAGTCAGTCAATTGCACACTAGTGAAGCTGAGCCAGGCTCTTCAGCTTTGCTGCTTTTGAGCATCTGTGCCCCACTTATGCTCTGTGACATCTCTGGAGGTTGTTTGCCTCGCCCAGGCTGGAAAGTGCCCGCTAGTACCTAGAGCTGGGCAGGAGAGGGCAGAGAGCACTTCCATCTGACAGCAGGTTGCAGATTGCCTCGGAAAGAGCCGTGTCCTTGGAATGTGCAGCAAATCCTCTTTCTTTGCAAACCGCACTTAGTGTGCAGTGCAGGTACGCTCTCCCCTTGCCAAATGGAGTGGGAAAGCTTTTCGCTAAGATAGCGATGACTAGAGAAGCAGAAGCGCGGCTCCGGAGCTATCCGGAGGAAAGTGCCGCTTCCCGGCGTCTTTCGGCTTGAAGCGGCGCTCCGGAGCGCTCCGCTGCCGCTTTACTGAGCTGTGCGCGAATTAGCCGCTGGTTGCTTGGAAGAGGCGAAGAACGAAGCCGCAAAGAAGCGGGCTTGTGTGCCAAGCCTTCCGACTGCTGGAGGACGGTGGCTGCCGCTCTCCTGCCTCTTGAATTCACTCTCGGCAAGCGAATGGAAAGCGTTCCAGGACAACTTGCCTGGGTTTTGACTTGGTCCTGATGCGTCCCACCTTGGCAAGTCTTGCTCGTCGCCAGAGGCTCCGAGATGCACAGAAGACGGTGGCAGCTGCTGAAAAGAAGGGCAGCGGTGAGTTTGTCGACAAGCAAGAACATAGGCAGCTGCCTGTGCTTGGGAAGGAGCAGCTGCCTGGTTTTGGCAATTGCCTTCACAGCGCCCAGAAGCCCGGTGCTCTGCTGCTTTGTTTTTCGCAGTCAGTCAATTGCACACTAGTGAAGCTGAGCCAGGCTCTTCAGCTTTGCTGCTTTTGAGCATCTGTGCTCCACTTATGCTCTGTGACATCTCTCGAGGTGGTTTGCCTCGCCCAGGCTGGAAAGTGCCCGCTAGTACCTAGAGCTGGGCAGGAGAGGGCAGAGAGCACTTCCATCTGACAGCAGGTTGCAGATTGCCTCGGAAAGAGCCGTGTCCTTGGAATGTGCAGCAAATCCTCTTTCTTTGCAAACCGCGGTTAGTGTGCAGTGCAGGTCCACTCTCCCCTTGCCAACTGGAGTGGGAAAGCTTTTCGCTAAGATAGAGACGACTAGAGAGGCAGAAGCGCGGCTCCGGAGCTATCCGGAGGAAAGTGCCGCTTCCCGGCGTCTTTCGGCTTGAAGCGGCGCTCCGGAGCGCTGTGCTGCCGCTCTACTGAGCTGTGCGCGAATTAGCCGCTTCTTCGCCTCCGAGAGGCAGAGATCGCGGTTGCTTGGAAGAGGCGAAGAACGAAGCCACAAAGAAGCGGGCTGGTGTGCGAAGCCTTCCGACTGCTGGAGGACGGTGGCTGCCGCTCTCCTGCCTCTTGAATTCACTCTCGGCAAGCGAATGGAAAGCGTTCCAGGACAACTTGCCTGGGTTTTGACTTGGTCCTGATGCCTCCCACCTTGGCAAGTCTTGCTCGTCGCCAGAGGCTCCGAGATGCACAGAAGACGGTGGCAGCTGCTGAAAAGAAGGGCAGCGGTGAGTTTGTCGACAAGCAAGAACATAGGCAGCTGCCTGTGCTTGGGAAGGAGCAGCTGCCTGGTTTTGGCAATTGCCTTCACAGCGCCCAGAAGCCCGGTGCTCTGCTGCTTTGTTTTTCGCAGTCAGTCAATTGCACACTAGTGAAGCTGAGGCAGGCTCTTCAGCTTTGCTGCTTTTGAGCATCTGTGCTCCACTTACGCTCTGTGACATCTCTGGAGGTCGTTTGCCTCGGCCAGGCTGGCAAGTGCCCGCTAGTAGCTAGAGCTGGGCAGGAGAGGGCAGAGAGCACTTCCATCTGACAGCAGGTTGCAGATTGCCTCGGAAAGAGCCGTGTCCTTGGAATGTGCAGCAAATCCTCTTTCTTTGCAAACCGCGGTTAGTGTGCAGTGCAGGTCCACTCTCCCCTTGCCAAATGGAGTGGGAAAGCTTTTTGCTAAGCTAGAGACGACTAGAGAGGCAGAAGCGCGGCTCCGGAGCTATCCGGAGGAAAGTGCCGCTTCCCGGCGTCTTTCGGCTTGAAGCGGCACTCCGGAGCGCTGCGCTGCCGCTCTACTGAGCTGTGCGCGAATTAGCCGCTTCTTCGCCTCCGAGAGGCAGAGATCGCGGTTGCTTGGAAGAGGCGAAGAACGAATCCGAAGAACGAAGCCGCAAAGAAGCGGGCTTGTGTGCGAAGCCTTCCGACTGCTGGAGGACGGTGGCTGCCGCTCTCCTGCCTCTTGAATTCACTCTCGGCAAGCGAATGGAAAGCGTTCCAGGACAACTTGCCTGGGTTTTGACTTGGTCCTGATGCGTCCCACCTTGGCAAGTCTTGCTCGTCGCCAGAGGCTCCGAGATGCACAGAAGACGGTGGCAGCTGCTGAAAAGAAGGGCAGCGGTGAGTTTGTCGACAAGCAAGAACATAGGCAGCTGCCTGTGCTTGGGAAGGAGCAGCTGCCTGGTTTTGGCAATTGCCTTCACAGCGCCCAGAAGCCCGGTGCTCTGCTGCTTTGTTTTTCGCAGTCAGTCAATTGCACACTAGTGAAGCTGAGCCAGGCTCTTCAGCTTTGCTGCTTTTGAGCATCTGTGCTCCACTTATGCTCTGTGACATCTCTCGAGGTTGTTTGCCTCGCCCAGGCTGGCAAGTGCCCGCTAGTACCTAGAGCTGGGCAGGAGAGGGCAGAGAGCACTTCCATCTGACAGCAGGTTGCAGATTGCCTCGGAAAGAGCCGTGTCCTTGGAATGTGCAGCAAATCCTCTTTCTTTGCAAACCGCGGTTAGTGTGCAGTGCAGGTCCACTCTCCCCTTGCCAAATGGAGTGGGAAAGCTTTTCGCTAAGATAGAGACGACTAGAGAGGCAGAAGCGCGGCTCCGGAGCTATCCGGAGGAAAGTGCCGCTTCCCGGCGTCTTTCGGCTTGAAGCGGCGCTCCGGAGCGCTGCGCTGCCACTCTACTGAGCTGTGCGCGAATTAGCCGCTTCTTCGCCTCCGAGAGGCAGAGATCGCGGTTGCTTGGAAGAGGCGAAGAACGAAGCCGCAAAGAAGCGGGCTTGCGTGCGAAGCCTTCCGACTGCTGGAGGACGGTGGCTGCCGCTCTCCTGCCTCTTGAATTCACTCTCGGCAAGCGAATGGAAAGCGTTCCAGGACAACTTGCCTGGGTTTTGACTTGGTCCTGATGCCTCCCACCTTGGCAAGTCTTGCTCGTCGCCAGAGGCTCCGAGATGCACAGAAGACGGTGGCAGCTGCTGAAAAGAAGGGCAGCGGTGAGTTTGTCGACAAGCAAGAACATAGGCAGCTGCCTGTGCTTGGGAAGGAGCAGCTGCCTGGTTTTGGCAATTGCCTTCACAGCGCCCAGAAGCCCGGTGCTCTGCTGCTTTGTTTTTCGCAGTCAGTCAATTGCACACTAGTGAAGCTGAGCCAGGCTCTTCAGCTTTGCTGCTTTTGAGCATCTGTGCTCCACTTATGCTCTGTGACATCTCTGGAGGTTGTTTGCCTCGCCCAGGCTGGAAAGTGCCCGCTAGTACCTAGAGCTGGGCAGGAGAGGGCAGAGAGCACTTCCATCTGACAGCAGGTTGCAGATTGCCTCGGAAAGAGCCGTGTCCTTGGAATGTGCAGCAAATCCTCTTTCTTTGCAAACCGCGGTTAGTGTGCAGTGCAGATCCACTCTCCCCTTGCCAAATGGAGTGGGAAAGCTTTTCGCTAAGATAGAGACGACTAGAGAGGCAGAAGCGCGGCTCCGGAGCTATCCGGAGGAAAGTGCCGCTTCCCGGCGTCTTTCGGCTTGAAGCGGCGCTCCGGAGCGCTGCGCTGCCGCTCTACTGAGCTGTGCGCGAATTAGCCGCTTCTTCGCCTCCGAGAGGCAGAGATCGCGGTTGCTTGGAAGAGGCGAAGAACGAAGCCGCAAAGAAGCGGGCTGGTGTGCGAAGCCTTCCGACTGCTGGAGGACGGGTGGCTGCCGCTCTCCTGCCTGTTGAATTCACTCTCGGCAAGCGAATGGAAAGCGTTCCAGGACAACTTGCCTGGGTTTTGACTTGGTCCTGATGCGTCCCACCTTGGCAAGTCTTGCTCGTCGCCAGAGGCTCCGAGATGCACAGAAGACGGTGGCAGCTGCTGAAAAGAAGGGCAGCGGTGAGTTTGTCGACAAGCAAGAACATAGGCAGCTGCCTGTGCTTGGGAAGGAGCAGCTGCCTGGTTTTGGCAATTGCCTTCACAGCGCCCAGAAGCCCGGTGCTCTGCTGCTTTGTTTTTTGCAGTCAGTCAATTGCACACTAGTGAAGCTGAGGCAGGCTCTTCAGCTTTGCTGCTTTTGAGCATCTGTGCTCCACTTACGCTCTGTGACATCTCTGGAGGTCGTTTGCCTCGGCCAGGCTGGCAAGTGCCCGCTAGTAGCTAGAGCTGGGCAGGAGAGGGCAGAGAGCACTTCCATCTGACAGCAGGTTGCAGATTGCCTCGGAAAGAGCCGTGTCCTTGGAATGTGCAGCAAGTCCTCTTTCTTTGCAAACCGCGGTTAGTGTGCAGTGCAGGTCCACTCTCCCCTTGCCAAATGGAGTGGGAAAGCTTTTCGCTAAGATAGAGACGACTAGAGAGGCAGAAGCGCGGCTCCGGAGCTATCCGGAGGAAAGTGCCGCTTCCCGGCGTCTTTCGGCTTGAAGCGGCGCTCCGGAGCGCTGCGCTGCCGCTCTACTGAGCTGTGCGCGAATTAGCCGCTTCTTCGCCTCCGAGAGGCAGAGATCGCGGTTGCTTGGAAGAGGCGAAGAACGAAGCCGCAAAGAAGCGGGCTTGTGTGCCAAGCCTTCCGACTGCTGGAGGACGGTGGCTGCCGCTCTCCTGCCCGTTGAATTCACTCTCGGCAAGCGAATGGAAAGCGTTCCAGGACAACTTGCCTGGGTTTTGACTTGGTCCTGATGCGTCCCACCTTGGCAAGTCTTGCTCGTCGCCAGAGGCTCCGAGATGCACAGAAGACGGTGGCAGCTGCTGAAAAGAAGGGCAGCGGTGAGTTTGTCGACAAGCAAGAACATAGGCAGCTGCCTGTGCTTGGGAAGGAGCAGCTGCCTGGTTTTGGCAATTGCCTTCACAGCGCCCAGAAGCCCGGTGCTCTGCTGCTTTGTTTTTCGCAGTCAGTCAATTGCACACTAGTGAAGCTGAGCCAGGCTCTTCAGCTTTGCTGCTTTTGAGCATCTGTGCTCCACTTACGCTCTGTGACATCTCTCGAGGTTGTTTGCCTCGCCCAGGCTGGCAAGTGCCCGCTAGTACCTAGAGCTGGGCAGGAGAGGGCAGAGAGCACTTCCATCTGACAGCAGGTTGCAGATTGCCTCGGAAAGAGCCGTGTCCTTGGAATGTGCAGCAAATCCTCTTTCTTTGCAAACCGCGGTTAGTGTGCAGTGCAGGTCCACTCTCCCCTTGCCAAATGGAGTGGGAAAGCTTTTCGCTAAGATAGAGACGACTAGAGAGGCAGAAGCGCGGCTCCGGAGCTATCCGGAGGAAAGTGCCGCTTCCCGGCGTCTTTCGGCTTGAAGCGGCGCTCCGGAGCGCTGCGCTGCCGCTCTACTGAGCTGTGCGCGAATTAGCCGCTTCTTCGCCTCCGAGAGGCAGAGATCGCGGTTGCTTGGAAGAGGCGAAGAACGAAGCCGCAAAGAAGCGGGCTGGTGTGCGAAGCCTTCCGACTGCTGGAGGACGGTGGCTGCCGCTCTCCTGCCTGTTGAATTCACTCTCGGCAAGCGAATGGAAAGCGTTCCAGGACAACTTGCCTGGGTTTTGACTTGGTCCTGATGCGTCCCACCTTGGCAAGTCTTGCTCGTCGCCAGAGGCTCCGAGATGCACAGAAGACGGTGGCAGCTGCTGAAAAGAAGGGCAGCGGTGAGTTTGTCGACAAGCAAGAACATAGGCAGCTGCCTGTGCTTGGGAAGGAGCAGCTGCCTGGTTTTGGCAATTGCCTTCACAGCGCCCAGAAGCCCGGTGCTCTGCTGCTTTGTTTTTCGCAGTCAGTCAATTGCACACTAGTGAAGCTGAGCCAGGCTCTTCAGCTTTGCTGCTTTTGAGCATCTGTGCTCCACTTATGCTCTGTGACATCTCTCGAGGTTGTTTGCCTCGCCCAGGCTGGCAAGTGCCCGCTAGTACCTAGAGCTGGGCAGGAGAGGGCAGAGAGCACTTCCATCTGACAGCAGGTTGCAGATTGCCTCGGAAAGAGCCGTGTCCTTGGAATGTGCAGCAAATCCTCTTTCTTTGCAAACCGCGGTTAGTGTGCAGTGCAGGTCCACTCTCCCCTTGCCAAATGGAGTGGGAAAGCTTTTCGCTAAGATAGAGACGACTAGAGAGGCAGAAGCGCGGCTCCGGAGCTATCCGGAGGAAAGTGCCGCTTCCCGGCGTCTTTCGGCTTGAAGCGGCGCTCCGGAGCGCTGCGCTGCCACTCTACTGAGCTGTGCGCGAATTAGCCGCTTCTTCGCCTCCGAGAGGCAGAGATCGCGGTTGCTTGGAAGAGGCGAAGAACGAAGCCGCAAAGAAGCGGGCTTGCGTGCGAAGCCTTCCGACTGCTGGAGGACGGTGGCTGCCGCTCTCCTGCCTCTTGAATTCACTCTCGGCAAGCGAATGGAAAGCGTTCCAGGACAACTTGCCTGGGTTTTGACTTGGTCCTGATGCCTCCCACCTTGGCAAGTCTTGCTCGTCGCCAGAGGCTCCGAGATGCACAGAAGACGGTGGCAGCTGCTGAAAAGAAGGGCAGCGGTGAGTTTGTCGACAAGCAAGAACATAGGCAGCTGCCTGTGCTTGGGAAGGAGCAGCTGCCTGGTTTTGGCAATTGCCTTCACAGCGCCCAGAAGCCCGGTGCTCTGCTGCTTTGTTTTTCGCAGTCAGTCAATTGCACACTAGTGAAGCTGAGCCAGGCTCTTCAGCTTTGCTGCTTTTGAGCATCTGTGCTCCACTTATGCTCTGTGACATCTCTGAGGTTGTTTGCCTCGCCCAGGCTGGAAAGTGCCCGCTAGTACCTAGAGCTGGGCAGGAGAGGGCAGAGAGCACTTCCATCTGACAGCAGGTTGCAGATTGCCTCGGAAAGAGCCGTGTCCTTGGAATGTGCAGCAAATCCTCTTTCTTTGCAAACCGCGGTTAGTGTGCAGTGCAGGTCCACTCTCCCCTTGCCAACTGGAGTGGGGAAAGCTTTTCGCTAAGATAGAGACGACTAGAGAGGCAGAAGCGCGGCTCCGGAGCTATCCGGAGGAAAGTGCCGCTTCCCGGCGTCTTTCGGCTTGAAGCGGCGCTCCGGAGCGCTGTGCTGCCACTCTACTGAGCTGTGCGCGAATTAGCCGCTTCTTCGCCTCCGAGAGGCAGAGATCGCGGTTGCTTGGAAGAGGCGAAGAACGAATCCGAAGAACGAAGCCGCAAAGAAGCGGGCTTGTGTGCGAAGCCTTCCGACTGCTGGAGGACGGTGGCTGCCGCTCTCCTGCCTCTTGAATTCACTCTCGGCAAGCGAATGGAAAGCGTTCCAGGACAACTTGCCTGGGTTTTGACTTGGTCCTGATGCGTCCCACCTTGGCAAGTCTTGCTCGTCGCCAGAGGCTCCGAGATGCACAGAAGACGGTGGCAGCTGCTGAAAAGAAGGGCAGCGGTGAGTTTGTCGACAAGCAAGAACATAGGCAGCTGCCTGTGCTTGGGAAGGAGCAGCTGCCTGGTTTTGGCAATTGCCTTCACAGCGCCCAGAAGCCCGGTGCTCTGCTGCTTTGTTTTTTGCAGTCAGTCAATTGCACACTAGTGAAGCTGAGGCAGGCTCTTCAGCTTTGCTGCTTTTGAGCATCTGTGCTCCACTTACGCTCTGTGACATCTCTGGAGGTCGTTTGCCTCGGCCAGGCTGGCAAGTGCCCGCTAGTACCTAGAGCTGGGCAGGAGAGGGCAGAGAGCACTTCCATCTGACAGCAGGTTGCAGATTGCCTCGGAAAGAGCCGTGTCCTTGGAATGTGCAGCAAGTCCTCTTTCTTTGCAAACCGCGGTTAGTGTGCAGTGCAGGTCCACTCTCCCCTTGCCAAATGGAGTGGGAAAGCTTTTCGCTAAGATAGAGACGACTAGAGAGGCAGAAGCGCGGCTCCGGAGCTATCCGGAGGAAAGTGCCGCTTCCCGGCGTCTTTCGGCTTGAAGCGGCGCTCCGGAGCGCTGCGCTGCCGCTCTACTGAGCTGTGCGCGAATTAGCCGCTTCTTCGCCTCCGAGAGGCAGAGATCGCGGTTGCTTGGAAGAGGCGAAGAACGAAGCCGCAAAGAAGCGGGCTGGTGTGCGAAGCCTTCCGACTGCTGGAGGACGGTGGCTGCCGCTCTCCTGCCCGTTGAATTCACTCTCGGCAAGCGAATGGAAAGCGTTCCAGGACAACTTGCCTGGGTTTTGACTTGGTCCTGATGCGTCCCACCTTGGCAAGTCTTGCTCGTCGCCAGAGGCTCCGAGATGCACAGAAGACGGTGGCAGCTGCTGAAAAGAAGGGCAGCGGTGAGTTTGTCGACAAGCAAGAACATAGGCAGCTGCCTGTGCTTGGGAAGGAGCAGCTGCCTGGTTTTTGGCAATTGCCTTCACAGCGCCCAGAAGCCCGGTGCTCTGCTGCTTTGTTTTTCGCAGTCAGTCAATTGCACACTAGTGAAGCTGAGCCAGGCTCTTCAGCTTTGCTGCTTTGAGCATCTGTGCTCCACTTATGCTCTGTGACATCTCTGGAGGTTGTTTGCCTCGCCCAGGCTGGCAAGTGCCCGCTAGTACCTAGAGCTGGGCAGGAGAGGGCAGAGAGCACTTCCATCTGACAGCAGGTTGCAGATTGCCTCGGAAAGAGCCGTGTCCTTGGAATGTGCAGCAAATCCTCTTTCTTTGCAAACCGCGGTTAGTGTGCAGTGCAGGTCCACTCTCCCCTTGCCAAATGGAGTGGGAAAGCTTTTCGCTAAGATAGAGACGACTAGAGAGGCAGAAGCGCGGCTCCGGAGCTATCCGGAGGAAAGTGCCGCTTCCCGCGTCTTTCGGCTTGAAGCGGCGCTCCGGAGCGCTGCGCTGCCGCTCTACTGAGCTGTGCGCGAATTAGCCGCTTCTTCGCCTCCGAGAAGCAGAGATCGCGGTTGCTTGGAAGAGGCGAAGAACGAAGCCGCAAAGAAGCGGGCTTGCGTGCGAAGCCTTCCGACTGCTGGAGGACGGTGGCTGCCGCTCTCCTGCCTCTTGAATTCACTCTCGGCAAGCGAATGGAAAGCGTTCCAGGACAACTTGCCTGGGTTTTGACTTGGTCCTGATGCCTCCCACCTTGGCAAGTCTTGCTCGTCACCAGAGGCTCCGAGATGCACAGAAGACGGTGGCAGCTGCTGAAAAGAAGGGCAGCGGTGAGTTTGTCGACAAGCAAGAACATAGGCAGCTGCCTGTGCTTGGGAAGGAGCAGCTGCCTGGTTTTGGCAATTGCCTTCACAGCGCCCAGAAGCCCGGTGCTCTGCTGCTTTGTTTTTCGCAGTCAGTCAATTGCACACTAGTGAAGCTGAGCCAGGCTCTTCAGCTTTGCTGCTTTTGAGCATCTGTGCTCCACTTATGCTCTGTGACATCTCTGGAGGTTGTTTGCCTCGCCCAGGCTGGCAAGTGCCCGCTAGTACCTAGAGCTGGGCAGGAGAGGGCAGAGAGCACTTCCATCTGACAGCAGGTTGCAGATTGCCTCGGAAAGAGCCGTGTCCTTGGAATGTGCAGCAAATCCTCTTTCTTTGCAAACCGCGGTTAGTGTGCAGTGCAGATCCACTCTCCCCTTGCCAAATGGAGTGGGAAAGCTTTTCGCTAAGATAGAGACGACTAGAGAGGCAGAAGCGCGGCTCCGGAGCTATCCGGAGGAAAGTGCCGCTTCCCGGCGTCTTTCGGCTTGAAGCGGCGCTCCGGAGCGCTGCGCTGCCGCTCTACTGAGCTGTGCGCGAATTAGCCGCTTCTTCGCCTCCGAGAGGCAGAGATCGCGGTTGCTTGGAAGAGGCGAAGAACGAAGCCGCAAAGAAGCGGGCTGGTGTGCGAAGCCTTCCGACTGCTGGAGGACGGTGGCTGCCGCTCTCCTGCCTGTTGAATTCACTCTCGGCAAGCGAATGGAAAGCGTTCCAGGACAACTTGCCTGGGTTTTGACTTGGTCCTGATGCGTCCCACCTTGGCAAGTCTTGCTCGTCGCCAGAGGCTCCGAGATGCACAGAAGACGGTGGCAGCTGCTGAAAAGAAGGGCAGCGGTGAGTTTGTCGACAAGCAAGAACATAGGCAGCTGCCTGTGCTTGGGAAGGAGCAGCTGCCTGGTTTTGGCAATTGCCTTCACAGCGCCCAGAAGCCCGGTGCTCTGCTGCTTTGTTTTTTGCAGTCAGTCAATTGCACACTAGTGAAGCTGAGGCAGGCTCTTCAGCTTTGCTGCTTTTGAGCATCTGTGCTCCACTTACGCTCTGTGACATCTCTGGAGGTCGTTTGCCTCGGCCAGGCTGGCAAGTGCCCGCTAGTAGCTAGAGCTGGGCAGGAGAGGGCAGAGAGCACTTCCATCTGACAGCAGGTTGCAGATTGCCTCGGAAAGAGCCGTGTCCTTGGAATGTGCAGCAAGTCCTCTTTCTTTGCAAACCGCGGTTAGTGTGCAGTGCAGGTCCACTCTCCCCTTGCCAAATGGAGTGGGAAAGCTTTTCGCTAAGATAGAGACGACTAGAGAGGCAGAAGCGCGGCTCCGGAGCTATCCGGAGGAAAGTGCCGCTTCCCGGCGTCTTTCGGCTTGAAGCGGCGCTCCGGAGCGCTGCGCTGCCGCTCTACTGAGCTGTGCGCGAATTAGCCGCTTCTTCGCCTCCGAGAGGCAGAGATCGCGGTTGCTTGGAAGAGGCGAAGAACGAAGCCGCAAAGAAGCGGGCTTGTGTGCCAAGCCTTCCGACTGCTGGAGGACGGTGGCTGCCGCTCTCCTGCCCGTTGAATTCACTCTCGGCAAGCGAATGGAAAGCGTTCCAGGACAACTTGCCTGGGTTTTGACTTGGTCCTGATGCGTCCCACCTTGGCAAGTCTTGCTCGTCGCCAGAGGCTCCGAGATGCACAGAAGACGGTGGCAGCTGCTGAAAAGAAGGGCAGCGGTGAGTTTGTCGACAAGCAAGAACATAGGCAGCTGCCTGTGCTTGGGAAGGAGCAGCTGCCTGGTTTTGGCAATTGCCTTCACAGCGCCCAGAAGCCCGGTGCTCTGCTGCTTTGTTTTTCGCAGTCAGTCAATTGCACACTAGTGAAGCTGAGCCAGGCTCTTCAGCTTTGCTGCTTTTGAGCATCTGTGCTCCACTTACGCTCTGTGACATCTCTCGAGGTGGTTTGCCTCGCCCAGGCTGGCAAGTGCCCGCTAGTACCTAGAGCTGGGCAGGAGAGGGCAGAGAGCACTTCCATCTGACAGCAGGTTGCAGATTGCCTCGGAAAGAGCCGTGTCCTTGGAATGTGCAGCAAATCCTCTTTCTTTGCAAACCGCGGTTAGTGTGCAGTGCAGGTCCACTCTCCCCTTGCCAAATGGAGTGGGAAAGCTTTTCGCTAAGATAGAGACGACTAGAGAAGCAGAAGCGCGGCTCCGGAGCTATCCGGAGGAAAGTGCCGCTTCCCGGCGTCTTTCGGCTTGAAGCGGCGCTCCGGAGCGCTGCGCTGCCGCTCTACTGAGCTGTGCGCGAATTAGCCGCTTCTTCGCCTCCGAGAGGCAGAGATCGCGGTTGCTTGGAAGAGGCGAAGAACGAAGCCGCAAAGAAGCGGGCTGGTGTGCGAAGCCTTCCGACTGCTGGAGGACGGTGGCTGCCGCTCTCCTGCCTGTTGAATTCACTCTCGGCAAGCGAATGGAAAGCGTTCCAGGACAACTTGCCTGGGTTTTGACTTGGTCCTGATGCGTCCCACCTTGGCAAGTCTTGCTCGTCGCCAGAGGCTCCGAGATGCACAGAAGACGGTGGCAGCTGCTGAAAAGAAGGGCAGCGGTGAGTTTGTCGACAAGCAAGAACATAGGCAGCTGCCTGTGCTTGGGAAGGAGCAGCTGCCTGGTTTTGGCAATTGCCTTCACAGCGCCCAGAAGCCCGGTGCTCTGCTGCTTTGTTTTTTGCAGTCAGTCAATTGCACACTAGTGAAGCTGAGCCAGGCTCTTCAGCTTTGCTGCTTTTGAGCATCTGTGCTCCACTTATGCTCTGTGACATCTCTCGAGGTTGTTTGCCTCGGCCAGGCTGGCAAGTGCCCGCTAGTAGCTAGAGCTGGGCAGGAGAGGGCAGAGAGCACTTCCATCTGACAGCAGGTTGCAGATTGCCTCGGAAAGAGCCGTGTCCTTGGAATGTGCAGCAAATCCTCTTTCTTTGCAAACCGCGGTTAGTGTGCAGTGCAGGTCCACTCTCCCCTTGCCAAATGGAGTGGGAAAGCTTTTTGCTAAGCTAGAGACGACTAGAGAGGCAGAAGCGCGGCTCCGGAGCTATCCGGAGGAAAGTGCCGCTTCCCGGCGTCTTTCGGCTTGAAGCGGCGCTCCGGAGCGCTGCGCTGCCGCTCTACTGAGCTGTGCGCGAATTAGCCGCTTCTTCGCCTCCGAGAGGCAGAGATCGCGGTTGCTTGGAAGAGGCGAAGAACGAATCCGAAGAACGAAGCCGCAAAGAAGCGGGCTTGTGTGCGAAGCCTTCCGACTGCTGGAGGACGGTGGCTGCCGCTCTCCTGCCTCTTGAATTCACTCTCGGCAAGCGAATGGAAAGCGTTCCAGGACAACTTGCCTGGGTTTTGACTTGGTCCTGATGCCTCCCACCTTGGCAAGTCTTGCTCGTCACCAGAGGCTCCGAGATGCACAGAAGACGGTGGCAGCTGCTGAAAAGAAGGGCAGCGGTGAGTTTGTCGACAAGCAAGAACATAGGCAGCTGCCTGTGCTTGGGAAGGAGCAGCTGCCTGGTTTTGGCAATTGCCTTCACAGCGCCCAGAAGCCCGGTGCTCTGCTGCTTTGTTTTTCGCAGTCAGTCAATTGCACACTAGTGAAGCTGAGCCAGGCTCTTCAGCTTTGCTGCTTTTGAGCATCTGTGCTCCACTTATGCTCTGTGACATCTCTGGAGGTTGTTTGCCTCGCCCAGGCTGGCAAGTGCCCGCTAGTACCTAGAGCTGGGCAGGAGAGGGCAGAGAGCACTTCCATCTGACAGCAGGTTGCAGATTGCCTCGGAAAGAGCCGTGTCCTTGGAATGTGCAGCAAATCCTCTTTCTTTGCAAACCGCGGTTAGTGTGCAGTGCAGATCCACTCTCCCCTTGCCAAATGGAGTGGGAAAGCTTTTCGCTAAGATAGAGACGACTAGAGAGGCAGAAGCGCGGCTCCGGAGCTATCCGGAGGAAAGTGCCGCTTCCCGGCGTCTTTCGGCTTGAAGCGGCGCTCCGGAGCGCTGCGCTGCCGCTCTACTGAGCTGTGCGCGAATTAGCCGCTTCTTCGCCTCCGAGAGGCAGAGATCGCGGTTGCTTGGAAGAGGCGAAGAACGAAGCCGCAAAGAAGCGGGCTGGTGTGCGAAGCCTTCCGACTGCTGGAGGACGGTGGCTGCCGCTCTCCTGCCTGTTGAATTCACTCTCGGCAAGCGAATGGAAAGCGTTCCAGGACAACTTGCCTGGGTTTTGACTTGGTCCTGATGCGTCCCACCTTGGCAAGTCTTGCTCGTCGCCAGAGGCTCCGAGATGCACAGAAGACGGTGGCAGCTGCTGAAAAGAAGGGCAGCGGTGAGTTTGTCGACAAGCAAGAACATAGGCAGCTGCCTGTGCTTGGGAAGGAGCAGCTGCCTGGTTTTGGCAATTGCCTTCACAGCGCCCAGAAGCCCGGTGCTCTGCTGCTTTGTTTTTCGCAGTCAGTCAATTGCACACTAGTGAAGCTGAGCCAGGCTCTTCAGCTTTGCTGCTTTTGAGCATCTGTGCTCCACTTATGCTCTGTGACATCTCTCGAGGTTGTTTGCCTCGCCCAGGCTGGCAAGTGCCCGCTAGTAGCTAGAGCTGGGCAGGAGAGGGCAGAGAGCACTTCCATCTGACAGCAGGTTGCAGATTGCCTCGGAAAGAGCCGTGTCCTTGGAATGTGCAGCAAATCCTCTTTCTTTGCAAACCGCGGTTAGTGTGCAGTGCAGGTCCACTCTCCCCTTGCCAAATGGAGTGGGAAAGCTTTTTGCTAAGCTAGAGACGACTAGAGAGGCAGAAGCGCGGCTCCGGAGCTATCCGGAGGAAAGTGCCGCTTCCCGGCGTCTTTCGGCTTGAAGCGGCGCTCCGGAGCGCTGCGCTGCCGCTCTACTGAGCTGTGCGCGAATTAGCCGCTTCTTCGCCTCCGAGAGGCAGAGATCGCGGTTGCTTGGAAGAGGCGAAGAACGAATCCGAAGAACGAAGCCGCAAAGAAGCGGGCTTGTGTGCGAAGCCTTCCGACTGCTGGAGGACGGTGGCTGCCGCTCTCCTGCCTCTTGAATTCACTCTCGGCAAGCGAATGGAAAGCGTTCCAGGACAACTTGCCTGGGTTTTGACTTGGTCCTGATGCGTCCCACCTTGGCAAGTCTTGCTCGTCGCCAGAGGCTCCGAGATGCACAGAAGACGGTGGCAGCTGCTGAAAAGAAGGGCAGCGGTGAGTTTGTCGACAAGCAAGAACATAGGCAGCTGCCTGTGCTTGGGAAGGAGCAGCTGCCTGGTTTTGGCAATTGCCTTCACAGCGCCCAGAAGCCCGGTGCTCTGCTGCTTTGTTTTTTGCAGTCAGTCAATTGCACACTAGTGAAGCTGAGGCAGGCTCTTCAGCTTTGCTGCTTTTGAGCATCTGTGCTCCACTTACGCTCTGTGACATCTCTGGAGGTCGTTTGCCTCGGCCAGGCTGGCAAGTGCCCGCTAGTACCTAGAGCTGGGCAGGAGAGGGCAGAGAGCACTTCCATCTGACAGCAGGTTGCAGATTGCCTCGGAAAGAGCCGTGTCCTTGGAATGTGCAGCAAGTCCTCTTTCTTTGCAAACCGCGGTTAGTGTGCAGTGCAGGTCCACTCTCCCCTTGCCAAATGGAGTGGGAAAGCTTTTCGCTAAGATAGAGACGACTAGAGAGGCAGAAGCGCGGCTCCGGAGCTATCCGGAGGAAAGTGCCGCTTCCCGGCGTCTTTCGGCTTGAAGCGGCGCTCCGGAGCGCTGCGCTGCCGCTCTACTGAGCTGTGCGCGAATTAGCCGCTTCTTCGCCTCCGAGAGGCAGAGATCGCGGTTGCTTGGAAGAGGCGAAGAACGAAGCCGCAAAGAAGCGGGCTTGTGTGCCAAGCCTTCCGACTGCTGGAGGACGGTGGCTGCCGCTCTCCTGCCTCTTGAATTCACTCTCGGCAAGCGAATGGAAAGCGTTCCAGGACAACTTGCCTGGGTTTTGACTTGGTCCTGATGCGTCCCACCTTGGCAAGTCTTGCTCGTCGCCAGAGGCTCCGAGATGCACAGAAGACGGTGGCAGCTGCTGAAAAGAAGGGCAGCGGTGAGTTTGTCGACAAGCAAGAACATAGGCAGCTGCCTGTGCTTGGGAAGGAGCAGCTGCCTGGTTTTGGCAATTGCCTTCACAGCGCCCAGAAGCCCGGTGCTCTGCTGCTTTGTTTTTCGCAGTCAGTCAATTGCACACTAGTGAAGCTGAGCCAGGCTCTTCAGCTTTGCTGCTTTTGAGCATCTGTGCTCCACTTATGCTCTGTGACATCTCTGGAGGTTGTTTGCCTCGCCCAGGCTGGCAAGTGCCCGCTAGTACCTAGAGCTGGGCAGGAGAGGGCAGAGAGCACTTCCATCTGACAGCAGGTTGCAGATTGCCTCGGAAAGAGCCGTGTCCTTGGAATGTGCAGCAAATCCTCTTTCTTTGCAAACCGCGGTTAGTGTGCAGTGCAGGTCCACTCTCCCCTTGCCAACTGGAGTGGGAAAGCTTTTCGCTAAGATAGAGACGACTAGAGAGGCAGAAGCGCGGCTCCGGAGCTATCCGGAGGAAAGTGCCGCTTCCCGGCGTCTTTCGGCTTGAAGCGGCGCTCCGGAGCGCTGCGCTGCCGCTCTACTGAGCTGTGCGCGAATTAGCCGCTTCTTCGCCTCCGAGAGGCAGAGATCGCGGTTGCTTGGAAGAGGCGAAGAACGAAGCCACAAAGAAGCGGGCTGGTGTGCGAAGCCTTCCGACTGCTGGAGGACGGTGGCTGCCGCTCTCCTGCCTCTTGAATTCACTCTCGGCAAGCGAATGGAAAGCGTTCCAGGACAACTTGCCTGGGTTTTGACTTGGTCCTGATGCCTCCCACCTTGGCAAGTCTTGCTCGTCGCCAGAGGCTCCGAGATGCACAGAAGACGGTGGCAGCTGCTGAAAAGAAGGGCAGCGGTGAGTTTGTCGACAAGCAAGAACATAGGCAGCTGCCTGTGCTTGGGAAGGAGCAGCTGCCTGGTTTTGGCAATTGCCTTCACAGCGCCCAGAAGCCCGGTGCTCTGCTGCTTTGTTTTTCGCAGTCAGTCAATTGCACACTAGTGAAGCTGAGGCAGGCTCTTCAGCTTTGCTGCTTTTGAGCATCTGTGCTCCACTTACGCTCTGTGACATCTCTGGAGGTCGTTTGCCTCGGCCAGGCTGGCAAGTGCCCGCTAGTAGCTAGAGCTGGGCAGGAGAGGGCAGAGAGCACTTCCATCTGACAGCAGGTTGCAGATTGCCTCGGAAAGAGCCGTGTCCTTGGAATGTGCAGCAAATCCTCTTTCTTTGCAAACCGCGGTTAGTGTGCAGTGCAGGTCCACTCTCCCCTTGCCAAATGGAGTGGGAAAGCTTTTTGCTAAGCTAGAGACGACTAGAGAGGCAGAAGCGCGGCTCCGGAGCTATCCGGAGGAAAGTGCCGCTTCCCGGCGTCTTTCGGCTTGAAGCGGCACTCCGGAGCGCTGCGCTGCCGCTCTACTGAGCTGTGCGCGAATTAGCCGCTTCTTCGCCTCCGAGAGGCAGAGATCGCGGTTGCTTGGAAGAGGCGAAGAACGAATCCGAAGAACGAAGCCGCAAAGAAGCGGGCTTGTGTGCGAAGCCTTCCGACTGCTGGAGGACGGTGGCTGCCGCTCTCCTGCCTCTTGAATTCACTCTCGGCAAGCGAATGGAAAGCGTTCCAGGACAACTTGCCTGGGTTTTGACTTGGTCCTGATGCGTCCCACCTTGGCAAGTCTTGCTCGTCGCCAGAGGCTCCGAGATGCACAGAAGACGGTGGCAGCTGCTGAAAAGAAGGGCAGCGGTGAGTTTGTCGACAAGCAAGAACATAGGCAGCTGCCTGTGCTTGGGAAGGAGCAGCTGCCTGGTTTTGGCAATTGCCTTCACAGCGCCCAGAAGCCCGGTGCTCTGCTGCTTTGTTTTTCGCAGTCAGTCAATTGCACACTAGTGAAGCTGAGCCAGGCTCTTCAGCTTTGCTGCTTTTGAGCATCTGTGCTCCACTTATGCTCTGTGACATCTCTCGAGGTTGTTTGCCTCGCCCAGGCTGGCAAGTGCCCGCTAGTACCTAGAGCTGGGCAGGAGAGGGCAGAGAGCACTTCCATCTGACAGCAGGTTGCAGATTGCCTCGGAAAGAGCCGTGTCCTTGGAATGTGCAGCAAATCCTCTTTCTTTGCAAACCGCGGTTAGTGTGCAGTGCAGGTCCACTCTCCCCTTGCCAAATGGAGTGGGAAAGCTTTTCGCTAAGATAGAGACGACTAGAGAGGCAGAAGCGCGGCTCCGGAGCTATCCGGAGGAAAGTGCCGCTTCCCGGCGTCTTTCGGCTTGAAGCGGCGCTCCGGAGCGCTGCGCTGCCGCTCTACTGAGCTGTGCGCGAATTAGCCGCTTCTTCGCCTCCGAGAGGCAGAGATCGCGGTTGCTTGGAAGAGGCGAAGAACGAAGCCGCAAAGAAGCGGGCTTGCGTGCGAAGCCTTCCGACTGCTGGAGGACGGTGGCTGCCGCTCTCCTGCCTGTTGAATTCACTCTCGGCAAGCGAATGGAAAGCGTTCCAGGACAACTTGCCTGGGTTTTGACTTGGTCCTGATGCGTCCCACCTTGGCAAGTCTTGCTCGTCGCCAGAGGCTCCGAGATGCACAGAAGACGGTGGCAGCTGCTGAAAAGAAGGGCAGCGGTGAGTTTGTCGACAAGCAAGAACATAGGCAGCTGCCTGTGCTTGGGAAGGAGCAGCTGCCTGGTTTTGGCAATTGCCTTCACAGCGCCCAGAAGCCCGGTGCTCTGCTGCTTTGTTTTTCGCAGTCAGTCAATTGCACACTAGTGAAGCTGAGCCAGGCTCTTCAGCTTTGCTGCTTTTGAGCATCTGTGCTCCACTTATGCTCTGTGACATCTCTGGAGGTTGTTTGCCTCGCCCAGGCTGGCAAGTGCCCGCTAGTACCTAGAGCTGGGCAGGAGAGGGCAGAGAGCACTTCCATCTGACAGCAGGTTGCAGATTGCCTCGGAAAGAGCCGTGTCCTTGGAATGTGCAGCAAATCCTCTTTCTTTGCAAACCGCGGTTAGTGTGCAGTGCAGGTCCACTCTCCCCTTGCCAACTGGAGTGGGAAAGCTTTTCGCTAAGATAGAGACGACTAGAGAGGCAGAAGCGCGGCTCCGGAGCTATCCGGAGGAAAGTGCCGCTTCCCGGCGTCTTTCGGCTTGAAGCGGCGCTCCGGAGCGCTGTGCTGCCACTCTACTGAGCTGTGCGCGAATTAGCCGCTTCTTCGCCTCCGAGAGGCAGAGATCGCGGTTGCTTGGAAGAGGCGAAGAACGAATCCGAAGAACGAAGCCGCAAAGAAGCGGGCTTGTGTGCGAAGCCTTCCGACTGCTGGAGGACGGTGGCTGCCGCTCTCCTGCCTCTTGAATTCACTCTCGGCAAGCGAATGGAAAGCGTTCCAGGACAACTTGCCTGGGTTTTGACTTGGTCCTGATGCGTCCCACCTTGGCAAGTCTTGCTCGTCGCCACAGGCTCCGAGATGCACAGAAGACGGTGGCAGCTGCTGAAAAGAAGGGCAGCGGTGAGTTTGTCGACAAGCAAGAACATAGGCAGCTGCCTGTGCTTGGGAAGGAGCAGCTGCCTGGTTTTGGCAATTGCCTTCACAGCGCCCAGAAGCCCGGTGCTCTGCTGCTTTGTTTTTCGCAGTCAGTCAATTGCACACTAGTGAAGCTGAGCCAGGCTCTTCAGCTTTGCTGCTTTTGAGCATCTGTGCTCCACTTATGCTCTGTGACATCTCTCGAGGTTGTTTGCCTCGGCCAGGCTGGCAAGTGCCCGCTAGTACCTAGAGCTGGGCAGGAGAGGGCAGAGAGCACTTCCATCTGACAGCAGGTTGCAGATTGCCTCGGAAAGAGCCGTGTCCTTGGAATGTGCAGCAAATCCTCTTTCTTTGCAAACCGCGGTTAGTGTGCAGTGCAGGTACGCTCTCCCCTTGCCAACTGGAGTGGGAAAGCTTTTCGCTAAGATAGAGACGACTAGAGAGGCAGAAGCGCGGCTCCGGAGCTATCCGGAGGAAAGTGCCGCTTCCCGGCGTCTTTCGGCTTGAAGCGGCGCTCCGGAGCGCTGCGCTGCCGCTCTACTGAGCTGTGCGCGAATTAGCCGCTTCTTCGCCTCCGAGAAGCAGAGATCGCGGTTGCTTGGAAGAGGCGAAGAACGAAGCCGCAAAGAAGCGGGCTTGCGTGCGAAGCCTTCCGACTGCTGGAGGACGGTGGCTGCCGCTCTCCTGCCTCTTGAATTCACTCTCGGCAAGCGAATGGAAAGCGTTCCAGGACAACTTGCCTGGGTTTTGACTTGGTCCTGATGCGTCCCACCTTGGCAAGTCTTGCTCGTCACCAGAGGCTCCGAGATGCACAGAAGACGGTGGCAGCTGCTGAAAAGAAGGGCAGCGGTGAGTTTGTCGACAAGCAAGAACATAGGCAGCTGCCTGTGCTTGGGAAGGAGCAGCTGCCTGGTTTTGGCAATTGCCTTCACAGCGCCCAGAAGCCCGGTGCTCTGCTGCTTTGTTTTTCGCAGTCAGTCAATTGCACACTAGTGAAGCTGAGCCAGGCTCTTCAGCTTTGCTGCTTTTGAGCATCTGTGCTCCACTTATGCTCTGTGACATCTCTGGAGGTTGTTTGCCTCGCCCAGGCTGGCAAGTGCCCGCTAGTACCTAGAGCTGGGCAGGAGAGGGCAGAGAGCACTTCCATCTGACAGCAGGTTGCAGATTGCCTCGGAAAGAGCCGTGTCCTTGGAATGTGCAGCAAATCCTCTTTCTTTGCAAACCGCGGTTAGTGTGCAGTGCAGGTCCACTCTCCCCTTGCCAAATGGAGTGGGAAAGCTTTTTGCTAAGCTAGAGACGACTAGAGAGGCAGAAGCGCGGCTCCGGAGCTATCCGGAGGAAAGTGCCGCTTCCCGGCATCTTTCGGCTTGAAGCGGCGCTCCGGAGCGCTGCGCTGCCACTCTACTGAGCTGTGCGCGAATTAGCCGCTTCTTCGCCTCCGAGAGGCAGAGATCGCGGTTGCTTGGAAGAGGCGAAGAACGAATCCGAAGAACGAAGCCGCAAAGAAGCGGGCTTGTGTGCGAAGCCTTCCGACTGCTGGAGGACGGTGGCTGCCGCTCTCCTGCCTCTTGAATTCACTCTCGGCAAGCGAATGGAAAGCGTTCCAGGACAACTTGCCTGGGTTTTGACTTGGTCCTGATGCGTCCCACCTTGGCAAGTCTTGCTCGTCGCCAGAGGCTCCGAGATGCACAGAAGACGGTGGCAGCTGCTGAAAAGAAGGGCAGCGGTGAGTTTGTCGACAAGCAAGAACATAGGCAGCTGCCTGTGCTTGGGAAGGAGCAGCTGCCTGGTTTTGGCAATTGCCTTCACAGCGCCCAGAAGCCCGGTGCTCTGCTGCTTTGTTTTTCGCAGTCAGTCAATTGCACACTAGTGAAGCTGAGCCAGGCTCTTCAGCTTTGCTGCTTTTGAGCATCTGTGCTCCACTTATGCTCTGTGACATCTCTCGAGGTTGTTTGCCTCGCCCAGGCTGGCAAGTGCCCGCTAGTAGCTAGAGCTGGGCAGGAGAGGGCAGAGAGCACTTCCATCTGACAGCAGGTTGCAGATTGCCTCGGAAAGAGCCGTGTCCTTGGAATGTGCAGCAAATCCTCTTTCTTTGCAAACCGCGGTTAGTGTGCAGTGCAGGTCCACTCTCCCCTTGCCAACTGGAGTGGGAAAGCTTTTCGCTAAGATAGAGACGACTAGAGAGGCAGAAGCGCGGCTCCGGAGCTATCCGGAGGAAAGTGCCGCTTCCCGGCGTCTTTCGGCTTGAAGCGGCGCTCCGGAGCGCTGTGCTGCCACTCTACTGAGCTGTGCGCGAATTAGCCGCTTCTTCGCCTCGAGAGGCAGAGATCGCGGTTGCTTGGAAGAGGCGAAGAACGAAGCCGCAAAGAAGCGGGCTTGCGTGCGAAGCCTTCCGACTGCTGGAGGACGGTGGCTGCCGCTCTCCTGCCTCTTGAATTCACTCTCGGCAAGCGAATGGAAAGCGTTTCCAGGACAACTTGCCTGGGTTTTGACTTGGTCCTGATGCGTCCCACCTTGGCAAGTCTTGCTCGTCGCCAGAGGCTCCGAGATGCACAGAAGACGGTGGCAGCTGCTGAAAAGAAGGGCAGCGGTGAGTTTGTCGACAAGCAAGAAGATAGGCAGCTGCCTGTGCTTGGGAAGGAGCAGCTGCCTGGTTTTGGCAATTGCCTTCACAGCGCCCAGAAGCCCGGTGCTCTGCTGCTTTGTTTTTCGCAGTCAGTCAATTGCACACTAGTGAAGCTGAGCCAGGCTCTTCAGCTTTGCTGCTTTTGAGCATCTGTGCTCCACTTATGCTCTGTGACATCTCTGGAGGTTGTTTGCCTCGCCAGGCTGGCAAGTGCCCGCTAGTACCTAGAGCTGGGCAGGAGAGGGCAGAGAGCACTTCCATCTGACAGCAGGTTGCAGATTGCCTCGGAAAGAGCCGTGTCCTTGGAATGTGCAGCAAATCCTCTTTCTTTGCAAACCGCGGTTAGTGTGCAGTGCAGATCCACTCTCCCCTTGCCAAATGGAGTGGAAAGCTTTTCGCTAAGATAGAGACGACTAGAGAGGCAGAAGCGCGGCTCCGGAGCTATCCGGAGGAAAGTGCCGCTTCCCGGCGTCTTTCGGCTTGAAGCGGCGCTCCGGAGCGCTGCGCTGCCGCTCTACTGAGCTGTGCGCGAATTAGCCGCTTCTTCGCCTCCGAGAGGCAGAGATCGCGGTTGCTTGGAAGAGGCGAAGAACGAAGCCGCAAAGAAGCGGGCTTGCGTGCGAAGCCTTCCGACTGCTGGAGGACGGTGGCTGCCGCTCTCCTGCCTGTTGAATTCACTCTCGGCAAGCGAATGGAAAGCGTTCCAGGACAACTTGCCTGGGTTTTGACTTGGTCCTGATGCGTCCCACCTTGGCAAGTCTTGCTCGTCGCCAGAGGCTCCGAGATGCACAGAAGACGGTGGCAGCTGCTGAAAAGAAGGGCAGCGGTGAGTTTGTCGACAAGCAAGAACATAGCAGCTGCCTGTGCTTGGAAGGAGCAGCTGCCTGGTTTTGGCAATTGCCTTCACAGCGCCCAGAAGCCCGGTGCTCTGCTGCTTTGTTTTTCGCAGTCAGTCAATTGCACACTAGTGAAGCTGAGGCAGGCTCTTCAGCTTTGCTGCTTTTGAGCATCTGTGCTCCACTTACGCTCTGTGACATCTCTGGAGGTCGTTTGCCTCGGCCAGGCTGGCAAGTGCCCGCTAGTAGCTAGAGCTGGGCAGGAGAGGGCAGAGAGCACTTCCATCTGACAGCAGGTTGCAGATTGCCTCGGAAAGAGCCGTGTCCTTGCAATGTGCAGCAAGTCCTCTTTCTTTGCAAACCGCGGTTAGTGTGCAGTGCAGGTCCACTCTCCCCTTGCCAAATGGAGTGGGAAAGCTTTTCGCTAAGATAGAGACGACTAGAGAGGCAGAAGCGCGGCTCCGGAGCTATCCGGAGGAAAGTGCCGCTTCCCGGCGTCTTTCGGCTTGAAGCGGCGCTCCGGAGCGCTGCGCTGCCGCTCTACTGAGCTGTGCGCGAATTAGCCGCTTCTTCGCCTCCGAGAGGCAGAGATCGCGGTTGCTTGGAAGAGGCGAAGAACGAAGCCGCAAAGAAGCGGGCTGGTGTGCCAAGCCTTCCGACTGCTGGAGGACGGTGGCTGCCGCTCTCCTGCCTGTTGAATTCACTCTCGGCAAGCAAATGGAAAGCGTTCCAGGAAAACTTGCCTGGGTTTTGACTTGGTCCTGATGCCTCCCACCTTGGCAAGTCTTGCTCGTCGCCAGAGGCTCCGAGATGCACAGAAGACGGTGGCAGCTGCTGAAAAGAAGGGCAGCGGTGAGTTTGTCGACAAGCAAGAAGATAGGCAGCTGCCTGTGCTTGGAAGGAGCAGCTGCCTGGTTTTGGCAATTGCCTTCACAGCGCCCAGAAGCCCGGTGCTCTGCTGCTTTGTTTTTCGCAGTCAGTCAATTGCACACTAGTGAAGCTGAGCCAGGCTCTTCAGCTTTGCTGCTTTTGAGCATCTGTGCTCCACTTATGCTCTGTGACATCTCTGGAGGTTGTTTGCCTCGCCCAGGCTGGCAAGTGCCCGCTAGTACCTAGAGCTGGGCAGGAGAGGGCAGAGAGCACTTCCATCTGACAGCAGGTTGCAGATTGCCTCGGAAAGAGCCGTGTCCTTGGAATGTGCAGCAAATCCTCTTTCTTTGCAAACCGCGGTTAGTGTGCAGTGCAGGTCCACTCTCCCTTGCCAAATGGAGTGGGAAAGCTTTTTGCTAAGCTAGAGACGACTAGAGAGGCAGAAGCGCGGCTCCGGAGCTATCCGGAGGAAAGTGCCGCTTCCCGGCGTCTTTCGGCTTGAAGCGGCGCTCCGGAGCGCTGCGCTGCCGCTCTACTGAGCTGTGCGCGAATTAGCCGCTTCTTCGCCTCCGAGAGGCAGAGATCGCGGTTGCTTGGAAGAGGCGAAGAACGAAGCCACAAAGAAGCGGGCTGGTGTGCGAAGCCTTCCGACTGCTGGAGGACGGTGGCTGCCGCTCTCCTGCCTCTTGAATTCACTCTCGGCAAGCGAATGGAAAGCGTTCCAGGACAACTTGCCTGGGTTTTGACTTGGTCCTGATGCCTCCCACCTTGGCAAGTCTTGCTCGTCGCCAGAGGCTCCGAGATGCACAGAAGACGGTGGCAGCTGCTGAAAAGAAGGGCAGCGGTGAGTTTGTCGACAAGCAAGAACATAGGCAGCTGCCTGTGCTTGGGAAGGAGCAGCTGCCTGCTTTTGGCAATTGCCTTCACAGCGCCCAGAAGCCCGGTGCTCTGCTGCTTTGTTTTTTGCAGTCAGTCAATTGCACACTAGTGAAGCTGAGCCAGGCTCTTCAGCTTTGCTGCTTTTGAGCATCTGTGCTCCACTTACGCTCTGTGACATCTCTGGAGGTCGTTTTGCCTCGGCCAGGCTGGCAAGTGCCCGCTAGTAGCTAGAGCTGGGCAGGAGAGGGCAGAGAGCACTTCCATCTGACAGCAGGTTGCAGATTGCCTCGGAAAGAGCGTGTCCTTGGAATGTGCAGCAAATCCTCTTTCTTTGCAACCGCGGTTAGTGTGCAGTGCAGGTCCACTCTCCCCTTGCCAAATGGAGTGGGCAAAGCTTTTTGCTAAGCTAGAGACGACTAGAGAGGCAGAAGCGCGGCTCCGGAGCTATCCGGAGGAAAGTGCCGCTTCCCGGCGTCTTTCGGCTTGAAGCGGCGCTCCGGAGCGCTGCGCTGCCGCTCTACTGAGCTGTGCGCGAATTAGCCGCTTCTTCGCCTCCGAGAGGCAGAGATCGCGGTTGCTTGGAAGAGGCGAAGAACGAAGCCGCAAAGAAGCGGGCTGGTGTGCCAAGCCTTCCGACTGCTGGAGGACGGTGGCTGCCGCTCTCCTGCCTGTTGAATTCACTCTCGGCAAGCGAATGGAAAGCGTTCCAGGACAACTTGCCTGGGTTTTGACTTGGTCCTGATGCCTCCCACCTTGGCAAGTCTTGCTCGTCGCCAGAGGCTGCGAGATGCACAGAAGACGGTGGCAGCTGCTGAAAAGAAGGGCAGCGGTGAGTTTGTCGACAAGCAAGAACATAGCAGCTGCCTGTGCTTGGGAAGGAGCAGCTGCCTGGTTTTGGCAATTGCCTTCACAGCGCCCAGAAGCCCGGTGCTCTGCTGCTTTGTTTTTCGCAGTCAGTCAATGGCACACTAGTGAAGCTGAGCCAGGCTCTTCAGCTTTGCTGCTTTTGAGCATCTGTGCTCCACTTAGGCTCTGTGACATCTCTCGAGGTGTTTGCCTCGGCCAGGCTGGCAAGTGCCCGCTAGTAGCTAGAGCTGGGCAGGAGAGGGCAGAGAGCACTTCCATCTGACAGCAGGTTGCAGATTGCCTCGGAAAGAGCCGTGTCCTTGGAATGTGCAGCAAATCCTCTTTCTTTGCAAACCGCGGTTAGTGTGCAGTGCAGGTACGCTCTCCCCTTGCCAAATGGAGTGGGAAAGCTTTTTGCTAAGCTAGAGACGACTAGAGAGGCAGAAGCGCGGCTTCCGGAGCTATCCGGATGAAAGTGCCGCTTCCCGGCATCTTTCGGCTTGAAGCGGCGCTCCGGAGCGCTGCGCTGCCGCTCTACTGAGCTGTGCGCGAATTAGCCGCTTCTTCGCCTCCGAGAGGCAGAGATCGCGGTTGCTTGGAAGAGGCGAAGAACGAAGCCGCAAAGAAGCGGGCTTGCGTGCGAAGCCTTCCGACTGCTGGAGGACGGTGGCTGCCGCTCTCCTGCCTCTTGAATTCACTCTCGGCAAGCGAATGGAAAGCGTTCCAGGACAACTTGCCTGGGTTTTGACTTGGTCCTGATGCCTCCCACCTTGGCAAGTCTTGCTCGTCGCCAGAGGCTCCGAGATGCACAGAAGACGGTGGCAGCTGCTGAAAAGAAGGGCAGCGGTGAGTTTGTCGACAAGCAAGAACATAGGCAGCTGCCTGTGCTTGGGAAGGAGCAGCTGCCTGGTTTTGGCAATTGCCTTCACAGCGCCCAGAAGCCCGGTGCTCTGCTGCTTTGTT
>NW_027100370.1:0-53205 GCF_031753505.1 Anomalospiza imberbis | reverse complement strand
AGACGGACCACTATGGAACAGAACGTACCAGTATGGACCAGTGCGGACCAGAACGGACCAGTATGGACCAGTATGGACCAGTACGGAACACGATGGACCAGTACGGACCAGAACGGACCAGTACGGAACAGTATGGACCAGAACGGACCAGTACGGACCAGTATGGACTGGTATGGACCTGTACGGAGCAGTACGGACCAGTATGGACCATTATGGACCAGTGCGGATCAGTACGGACCAGTATGGACAAGGGCAGACCAGAACGGAGCAGTACGGACCAGTATGGACCGGTATGGACCAGTACGGACCAGTACGGACCGGTAGGGAGCAGTACGGAGCAGTATGGACCAGTATGGACCAGTGTGGACCAGTATGGACCAATATGGACCAGTATGGGCCAGTACGGACCAGTACGGACCAGTGCGGACCAGTATGGACCAATGCAGACGAGAACGGACCAGAATGGACCAGAACGGACCAGGACGGACCAGTACGGACCGGTACGGACCAGTACTGACCAGTACGGACCAATAGGGACCACTACGGACCAGTACGGACCAGTACGGACAAGTATGGACTAGTATGGACCAGTACAGACCAGTATGGACCAGTACGGACCAGTATGGACCAGTGCGGACCAGAACGGACCAGTATGGACCAGTATGGACCAGTATGGATCAGTAGCGACCAGTACGGACCAGAACGGACCAGTACGGACCAGTATGGACTAGTATGGACCAGTACGGACCATTATGGACCAGTATGGACCAGTACGGACCAGAACAGAACAATAAGGAACTCTACGGACCAGTACGGACCAGTACGGACCACTACAGACCAGTATGGACCAGAACGGAACAGTACGGACCAGTATGGACCAGTGCGGACCAGAACGGACCAGTACGGACCAGTACGGACCAGTATGGACCAGTGCGGACCAGTACGGACCAGTATGGACCAGTATGGACCAGTAGGGACCAGTATGGACCAGTATGGACCAGTACGGACCAGAACGGACCAATAGAGAACACTACGGACCAGTACGGACCAGTGCGGACCAGAACAGACCAGTACGGACAAGAACGGACAAGTACGGACCAGTATGGACCAGTGCGGACCAGAACAGACCAGTACGGACCAGAACGTACCAGTATGGACCAGTGCGGACCAGTATGGACCAGTGCGGACCAGTGCAAAACAGAACGACCAGAACGGACCAATACGGACCAGTACAGAATACTAGGGACCAGTACGGACCACAAGGGGGCAGTACGGAGCACTATGGACCAGTACGGACCAGTGAGGACCAGTATGGACCAGTGAGGACCAGTTCGGACCAGAACCGACCAGTACGGACTAGTACGGACCACTATGGAACAGAACGTACCAGAACGGACCAGTACGGACTGGTAGGGACCAGTACGGACCGGTAGGGAACACTACGGACCAGTATAGACCAGTACGGACCAGAACGGACCAGTACGGACCACTATGGACCAGTACGGACCAGAACGGACCAGTACGGACCAGTACGGAGCAGTACGGACCAGAACGGACAAGTATGGACCAGTACGGAACAGTATGGACCAGTAGGGACCAGTATGGACCAGTACGGACCAGTATGGACCAGTACGGAACAGTATGGACCAGTATGGGCCAGTATGGACCAGTACGGAATAGTATGGACCAGTGTGGAACAGAACGACCAGTGCGGACCAGAACAGACAAGCACGGACCAGTATGGACCAGTACGGACCAGAATAGACCAGTACGGACCACTATGGACCAGTGCGGACCAGTATGGACCAGTGCGGACCAGTGCGGAACAGAACGAACCAGTACGGACTAGTACGGACCACTATGGAACAGAACGTACCAGTATGGACCAGTGCGGACCAGAACGGACCAGTATGGACCAGTATGGACCTGCACGGAACACTATGGACCAGTACGGACCAGAATGGACCAGTACGGACCACTATGGACCAGTACGGAGCAGTACGGACCACTATGGACCAGTACGGACCAGTACGGACCAGTACGGACTACTAGTGACCAGTACGGACCACTAGGGGGCAGTACGGAGCACTATGGACCAGTATGGACCAGTGCGGAGCAGAACGGACCAGTATGGACTTGTATGGACCAGTATGGACCAGAGCGGACCAGTACGGACCAGTAGGGACAGTACGGACCGCTATGGACCCGTACGGACCAGTACGGGCCACTATGGACCAGTACGGAGCAGAACGGACCAGTACGGACCAGTACGGACTACTAGTGACCAGTATGAACCACTAGGGGGCAGTACGGAGCAGTATGGACCAGTATGGACCAGTGCGGACCAGTACGGACCAGTATGGACAAGGGCAGACCAGAACGGACCAGTACGGACCAGTATGGACCAGTATGGACCAGTGCGGACCAGTACGGACCAGTACAGACCAGTGCTGACCAGAACAGACCAGTACGGACAAGAACGGACCAGTACTGACCAGTACAGAATACTAGGGACCAGTACGGACCACAAGGGGGCAGTACGGAGCAGTATGGACCAGTACGGACCAGTGAGGACCAGTATGGACCAGTGAGGACCAGTGCGGACCAGAACCGACCAGTACGGACTAGTACGGACCACTATGGAACAGAACGTACCAGAACGGACCAGTACGGACTGGTAGGGACCAGTACGGACCGGTAGGGACCAGTACGGACCATTATGGACCAGTACGGACCTGAACGGACCAGTACGGACCACTATGGACCAGTACGGACCAGAACGGACCAGTACGGACCACTATGAAACAGTACGGACCAGAACGGACCAGTATGGACCAGTATGGACCAGTACGGAACAGTATGGACCAGTAGGGACCAGTATGGACCAGTATGGACCAGCACGGAACACTATGGACCAGTACGGACCAGAATGGACCAGTACGGACCACTATGGACCAGTACGGAGCAGAACCGACCAGTACGGACCAGTACGGTCTACTAGTGACCAGTACGGAAGACTAGGGGGCAGTACGGAGCACTATGGACCAGTATGGACGAGTGCGGACCAGTACGGACCAGTATGGACAAGGGCAGACCAGTACGGACCAGTACGGACCACTATGGACCGGTTTGGACCGGTACGGACCAGTACGGACCAGTATGAACCAGTATGGACCAGTATGGACCAGTGCGGACCAGTACGGACCAGTATGGACAAGGGCAGACCAGAAGGGACCACTACGGACCAGTATGGACCGGGTATGGACCAGTACGGACCACTATGGACCAGTACGGACCAGTACGGACCAGTATGGACCAGTATGGACCAGTATGGACCAGTGCGGACCAGAACGGACCAGTATGGACCAGTATGGACCAGTATGGATCAGTAGGGACCAATACGGACCAGGACGGACCAATACGGACCAGGACGGACCAGTACGGACCAGTGCGGACCAGTGCGGACCAGAACGGACCAGTACGGACCAGGACGGACCATTATGGAACAGAACGTACCAGTATGGACCAGTGCGGACCAGAACGGACCAGTATGGACCAGTATGGACCAGTACGGAACACGATGGACCAGTACGGACCAGAACGGACCAGTACGGAACAGTATGGACCAGAACGGACCAGTACGGAACAGTATGGACCATTGCGGACCAGAACAGACCAGTACGGACCAGTACGGACCAGTATGGACCATTGCGGACCAGTATGGACCAGTGCGGACCAGTGCGGAACAGAACGGACAAGTACGGACTAGTACGGACCACTATGGAACAGAACGTACCAGTATGGACCAGTGCGGACCAGAAAAGACCAGTATGGACCAGTATGGACCAGCACGGAACACGATGGACCATGTACGGACCAGAACGGACCAGTACGGACCAGTATGGACCAGTGCGGGCCACAACGGACCTGTATGGACCAGTACAGACCAGGACGGACCAGTACGGACTAGTATGGAAAAGAACGTACCAGAACGGACCAGTATGGGCCAGTACGGACCAGTACGGACCAGTAGGGACCAGTACGGGACCGCTATGGACCAGTACGGACCAGTACGGACCAGTACGGACCAGTATGGACCAGAACGGACCAGTACGGACCAGTATGGACCAGTACCGACGAATGTGGACCAGTACGGACCGGTATGGACCAGTGCGGACCAGAACGGACCCGTATGGACCAGGATGGACCAGTAGGACCAATACGGACCAGTACGGACCATTGCGGACCAGTAATGGACCAGAAAGGACCAGTACCGACCAGTGTGGACCAGTACGGACCAGTACGGACCAGTATGGACCAGTGCGGACTGGAACGGACCATTGTGGACCAGTACGGACCAGTATGGACCAGTACGGACCAGTATGGTCCAGAGCGGACCAGTACAGACCAGTAGAGACAGTACGGACCGCTATGGACCCGTACGGACCAGAACGGACCAGTACGGGCCACTATGGACCAGTACGGAGCAGAACGGACCAGTACGGACCAGTACGGACTACTAGTGACCAGTATGGACCACTAGGGGGCAGTACGGAGCAGTATGGACCAGTATGGACCAGTGCGGACCAGTACGGACCAGTATGGACAAGGGCAGACCAGAACGGACCAGTACGACCAGTATGGACTGGTATGGACCTGTACGGAGCAGTAACGGACCAGTATGGACCAGTATGGACCAGTGCGGACCAGTACGGACCAGTATGGACAGGGCAGACCAGAACGGAGCAGTACGGACCAGTATGGACCGGTATGGACCAGTACGGACCATGTACGGACCGGTAGGGAGCAGTACGGAGCAGTATGGACCAGTATGGACCAGTGTGGACCAGTATGGACCAATATGGACCAGTATGGGCCAGTACGGACCAGTACGGACCAGTGCGGACCAGTATGGACCAATGCAGACGAGAACGGACCAGAATGGACCAGAACGGACCAGGACGGACCAGTACGGACCGGTACGGACCAGTACTGACCAGTACGGACCAATAGGGGACCACTACGGACCAGTACGGACCAGTACGGACAAGTATGGGACTAGTATGGACCAGTACAGACCAGTATGGACCAGTACGGACCAGTATGGACCAGTGCGGACCAGAACGGACCAGTATGGACCAGTATGGACCAGTATGGATCAGTAGCGACCAGTACGGACCAGAACGGACCAGTACGGACCAGTATGGACTAGTATGGACCAGTACGGACCAGTATGGACCAGTATGGACCAGTACGGACCAGAACAGACCAATAAGGAACTCTACGGACCAGTACGGACCAGTACGGACCACTACAGACCAGTATGGACCAGAACGGAACAGTACGGACCAGTATGGACCAGTGCGGACCAGAACGGACCAGTACGGACCAGTACGGACCAGTATGGAACCAGTGCGGACCAGTACGGACCAGTATGGACCAGTATGGACCAGTAGGGACCAGTATGGACCAGTATGGACCAGTACGGACCAGAACGGACCAATAGAGAACACTACGGACCAGTACGGACCAGTGCGGACCAGAAACAGACCAGTACGGACCAGAACGTACCAGTATGGACCAGTGCGGACCAGTATGGACCAGTGCGGACCAGTGCAAAACAGAACGGACCAGAACGGACCAATACGGACCAGTACAGAATACTGGACGACAGTACGGACCAGTGAGGACCAGTATGGACCAGGTGAGGACCAGTTCGGACCAGAACCGACCAGTACGGACTAGTACGGACCACTATGGAACAGAACGTACCAGAACGGACCAGTACGGACTGGTAGGGACCAGTACGGACCGGTAGGGAACACTACGGACCAGTAATAGACCAGTACGGACCAGAACGGACCAGTACGGACCACTATGGACCAGTACGGACCAGAACGGACCAGTACGGACCAGTACGGAGCAGTACGGACCAGAACGGACAAGTATGGACCAGTACGGAACAGTATGGACCAGTAGGGACCAGTAATGGACCAGTACGGAACAGTATGGACCAGTATGGGCCAGTATGGACCAGTACGGAATAGTATGGACCAGTGTGGAACAGAACGGACCAGTGCGGACCAGAACAGACAAGCACGGACCAGTATGGACCAGTACGGACCAGAATAGACCAGTACGGACCACTATGGACCAGTGCGGACCAGTATGGACCAGTGCGGACCAGTGCGGAACAGAACGAACCAGTACGGACTAGTACGGACCACTATGGAACAGAACGTACCAGTATGGACCAGTGCGGACCAGAACGGACCAGTATGGACCAGTATGGACCTGCACGGAACACTATGGACCAGTACGGACCAGAATGGACCAGTACGGACCACTATGGACCAGTACGGAGCAGTACGGACCACTATGGACCAGTACGGACCAGTACGGACCAGTACGGACTACTAGTGACCAGTACGGACCACTAGGGGGCAGTACGGAGCACTATGGACCAGTATGGACCAGTGCGGAGCAGAACGGACCAGTATGGACTTGTATGGACCAGTATGGACCAGAGCGGACCAGTACGGACCAGTTAGGGACAGTACGGACCGCTATGGACCCGTACGGACCAGTACGGGCCACTATGGACCAGTACGGAGCAGAACGGACCAGTACGGACCAGTACGGACTACTAGTGACCAGTATGAACCACTAGGGGGCAGTACGGAGCAGTATGGACCAGTATGGACCAGTGCGGACCAGTACGGACCAGTATGGACAAGGGCAGACCAGAACGGACCAGTACGGACCAGTATGGACCAGTATGGACCAGTGCGGACCAGTACGGACCAGTACAGACCAGTGCTGACCAGAACAGACCAGTACGGACAAGAACGGACCAGTACTGACCAGTACAGAATACTAGGGACCAGTACGGACCACAAGGGGGCAGTACGGAGCAGTATGGACCAGTACGGACCAGTGAGGACCAGTATGGACCAGTGAGGACCAGTGCGGACAGAACCGACCAGTACGGACTAGTACGGACCACTATGGAACAGAACGTACCAGAACGGACCAGTACGGACTGGTAGGGACCAGTACGGACCGGTAGGGACCAGTACGGACCATTATGGACCAGTACGGACCTGAACGGACCAGTACGGACCACTATGGACCAGTACGGACCAGAACGGACCAGTACGGACCACTATGAAACAGTACGGACCAGAACGGACCAGTATGGACCAAGTATGGACCAGTACGGAACAGTATGGACCAGTAGGGACCAGTATGGACCAGTATGGACCAGCACGGAACACTATGGACCAGTACGGACCAGAATGGACCAGTACGGACCACTATGGACCAGTACGGAGCAGAACCGACCAGTACGGACCAGTACGGTCTACTAGTGACCAGTACGGAAGACTAGGGGGCAGTACGGAGCACTATGGACCAGTATGGACGAGTGCGGACCAAGTACGGACCAGTATGGACAAGGGCAGACCAGTACGGACCAGTACGGACCACTATGGACCGGTTTGGACCGGTACGGACCAGTACGGACCAGTATGAACCAGTATGGACCAGTATGGACCAGTGCGGACCAGTACGGACCAGTATGGACAAGGGGCAGACCAGAAGGGACCAGTACGGACCAGTATGGACCGGTATGGACCAGTACGGACCACTATGGACCAGTACGGACCAGTACGGACCAGTATGGACCAGTATGGACCAGTATGGACCAGTTGCGGACCAGAACGGACCAGTATGGACCAGTATGGACCAGTATGGATCAGTAGGGACCAATACGGACCAGGACGGGACCAATACGGGACCAGGACGGACCAGTACGGACCAGTGCGGACCAGTGCGGACCAGAACGGACCAGTATGGACCAGTATGGACCAGTACGGAACACGATGGACCAGTACGGACCAGAACGGACCAGTACGGAACAGTATGGACCAGAACGGACCAGTATGGACCAGTATGGACCAGCACGGAACACGATGGACCAGTACGGACCAGAACGGACCAGTACGGACCAGTATGGACCAGTGCGGGCCACAACGGACCTGTATGGACCAGTACGGACCAGGACGGACCAGTACGGACTAGTATGGAAAAGAACGTACCAGAACGGACCAGTATGGGCCAGTACGGACCAGTACGGACCAGTAGGGGACCAGTACGGACCACTTATGGACCAGTACGGACCAGTACGGACCAGTACGGACCAGTATGGACCAGAACGGACCAGTACGGACCAGTATGGACCAGTACCGACGAATGTGGACCAGTACGGACCGGTTATGGACCAGTGCGGACCAGAACGGACCCGTATGGACCAGGATGGACCAGTAGGGACCAATACGGACCAGTACGGACCATTGCGGACCAGTATGGACCAGAAAGGACCAGTACCGACCAGTGTGGACCAGTACGGACCAGTACGGACCAGTATGGACCAGTGCGGACTGGAACGGACCATTTGTGGACCAGTACGGACCAGTATGGACCAGTACGGACCAGTATGGTCCAGAGCGGACCAGTACAGACCAGTAGAGACAGTACGGACCGCTATGGACCCGTACGGACCAGAACGGACCAGTACGGGCCACTATGGACCAGTACGGAGCAGAACGGACCAGTACGGACCAGTACGGACTACTAGTGACCAGTATGGACCACTAGGGGGCAAGTACGGAGCAGTATGGACCAGTATGGACCAGTGCGGACCAGTACGGACCAGTATGGACAAGGGCAGACCAGAACGGACCAGTACGGACCAGTATGGACTGGTATGGACCTGTACGGAGCAGTACGGACCAGTATGGACCAGTATGGACCAGTGCGGACCAGTACGGACCAGTATGGACAAGGGCAGACCAGAACGGAGCAGTACGGACCAGTATGGACCGGTATGGACCAGTACGGACCAGTACGACCGGTAGGGGAGCAAGTACGGAGCAGTATGGACCAGTATGGACCAGTGTGGACCAGTATGGACCAATATGGACCAGTATGGGCCAGTACGGACCAGTACGGACCAGTGCGGACCAGTATGGACCAATGCAGACGAGAACGGACCAGAATGGACCAGAACGGACCAGGACGGACCAGTACGGACCGGTACGGACCAGTACTGACCAGTACGGACCAATAGGGACCACTACGGACCAGTACGGACCAGTACGGACAAGTATGGACTAGTATGGACCAGTACAGACCAGTATGGGACCAGTACGGACCAGTATGGACCAGTGCGGACCAGAACGGACCAGTATGGACCAGTATGGACCAGTATGGATCAGTAGCGACCAGTACGGACCAGAACGGACCAGTACGGACCAGTATGGACTAGTATGGACCAGTACTAACCAGTATGGACCAGTATGGACCAGTACGGACCAGAACAGACCAATAAGGAACTCTACGGACCAGTACGGACCAGTACGGACCACTACAGACCAGTATGGACCAGAACGGAACAGTACGGACCAGTATGGACCAGTGCGGACCAGAACGGACCAGTACGGACCAGTACGGACCAGTATGGACCAGTGCGGACCAGTACGGACCAGTATGGACCAGTATGGACCAGTAGGGACCAGTATGGACCAGTATGGACCAGTACGGACCAGAACGGACCAATAGAGAACACTACGACCAGTACGGACCAGTGCGGACCAGAACAGACCAGTACGGACCAGAACGTACCAGTATGGACCAGTGCGGACCAGTATGGACCAGTGCGGACCAGTGCAAAACAGAACGGACCAGAACGGGACCAATACGGACCAGTACAGAATACTAGGGACCATGTACGGACCACAAGGGGGCAGTACTGGAGCACTATGGACCAGTACGGACCGGTACGGACCAGTACTGACCAGTACGGACCAATATGGACCACTACGGACCAGTACGGACCAGTACGGACAAGTATGGACTAGTATGGACCAGTACAGACCAGTATGGACCAGTACGGACCAGTATGGACCAGTGCGGACCAGAACGGACCAGTATGGACCAGTATGGGACCAGTATGGATCAGTAGCGACCAGTACGGACCAGAACGGACCAGTACGGACCAGTATGGACTAGTATGGACCAGTACTAACCAGTATGGACCAGTATGGACCAGTACGGGACCAGAACAGACCAATAAGGAACTCTACGGACCAGTACGGACCAGTACGGACCACTACAGACCAGTATGGACCAGAACGGAACAGTACGGACCAGTATGGACCAGTGCGGACCAGAACGGACCAGTACGGACCAGTACGGACCAGTATGGACCAGTGCGGACCAGTACGGACCAGTATGGACCCAGTATGGACCAGTAGGGACCAGTATGGACCAGTATGGACCAGTACGGACCAGAACGGACCAATAGAGAACACTACGGACCAGTACGGACCAGTGCGGACCAGAACAGACCAGTACGGACCAGAACGTACCAGTATGGACCAGTGCGGACCAGTATGGACCAGTGTGCGGACCAGTGCAAAACAGAACGGACCAGAACGGACCAATACGGACCAGTACAGAATACTAGGGACCAGTACGGACCACAAGGGGGCAGTACGGGAGCACTATGGACCAGTACGGACCAGTGAGGACCAGTATGGACCAGTGAGGACCAGTTCTGGGACCAGAACCGACCAGTACGGACTAGTACGGGACCACTATGGAACAGAACGTACCAGAACGGACCAGTACGGACCTGGTAGGGACCAGTACGGACCGGTAGGGAACACTACGGACCAGTATAGACCAGTACGGACCAGAACGGACCAGTACGGACCACTATGGACCAGTACGACCAGAACGGACCAGTACGGACCAGTACGGAGCAGTACGGACCAGAACGGACAAGTATGGACCAGTACGGAACAGTATGGGACCAGTAGGGACCAGTATGGACCAGTACGGAACAGTATGGACCAGTATGGGCCAGTATGGACCAGTACGGAATAGTATGGACCAGTGTGGAACAGAACGGACCAGTGCGGACCAGAACAGACAAGCACGGACCAGTATGGACCAGTACGGACCAGAATAGACCAGTACGGACCACTATGGGACCAGTGCGGACCAGTATGGACCAGTGCGGACCAGTGCGGAACAGAACGAACCAGTACGGACTAGTACGGACCACTATGGAACAGAACGTACCAGTATGGACCAGTGCGGACCAGAACGGACCAGTATGGACCAGTATGGACCTGCACGGAACACTATGGACCAGTACGGACCAGAATGGACACAGTACGGACCACTATGGACCAGTACGGAGCAGTACGGACCACTATGGACCAGTACGGACCAGTACGGACCAGTACGGACTACTAGTGACCAGTACGGACCACTAGGGGGCAGTACGGAGCACACTATGGACCAGTATGGACCAGTGCGGAGCAGAACGGACCAGTATGGACCTGTATGGACCAGTATGGACCCAGAGCGGACCAGTACGGACCAGTAGGGACAGTACGGACCGCTATGGACCCGTACGGACCAGTACGGGCCACTATGGACCAGTACGGAGCAGAACGGACCAGTACGGACCAGTACGGACTATTAGTGACCAGTATGAACCACTAGGGGGCAGTACGGAGCAGTATGGACCAGTATGGACCAGTGCGGACCAGTACGGACCAGTATGGACAAGGGCAGACCAGAACGGACCAGTACGGGACCAGTATGGACCGGTATGGACCTGTACGGACCAATATGGACCAGTATGGACCAGTATGGACCAGTGCGGACCAGTACGGACCAGTATGGACAAGGGCAGACCAGAACGGAGCAGTACGGACCAGTATGGACATGTATGGACCAGTACGGACCAGTACGGACCGGTAGGGACCAGTACGGAGCAGTATGGACCGGTACGGACCAGTGTGGACCAGTATGGACCAATATGGACCAGTATGGGCCAGTACGGACCAGTGCAGACCAGTGCGGACCCAGTATGGACCAGTGCAGAGCAGAACGGACCAGTATGGACCAGAACGGACCAGGACGGACCAGTACGGACTGGTACGGACCAGTACGGACCAAGTACGGACCAATAGGGTACACTACGGACCAGTACGGACCAGTACGGACAAGTATGGACTAGTATGGACCAGTACGGACCAGTATGGACAGTACGGACCAGTATGGACCAGTGCGGACCAGTATGGACTCAGTGCAGACCAGTGTGGAACAGAACAGACCAGTACGGACTAGTACGGACCACTATGGAACAGAACGTACCAGTACGGACCAGTATGGACCAGTACGGACCAGTATGGACCAGAACAGACCAGTACGGACCAATACGGACCAGTATGGACCAGTGCGGACCAGTATGGACCAGTGCAGACCAGTGTGGAACAGAACAGACCAGTACGAACTAGTACGGACCACTATGGAACAGAACGTACCAGTATGGACCAGTGCGGACCAGAATGGACCAGTATGGACCAGTATGGACCAGCACGGAACACGATGGACCAGTACGGACCAGAACGGACCAGTACGGAACTGTATGGACCAGTGCGGGCCAGAACGGACCTGTATGGACCAGTACAGACCAGGACGGACCAGTACGGACCAATATGGAACAGAACGCACCTGAACGGACCAGTATGGGCCAGTACGGACCAGTACGGACTATTAGGGACCAGTACGGACCACTATGGACCAGTACGGACCAGTACGGACCACTACGGACGGACCACTACGGACCAGTATGGACCAGAACGGACCAGTAGGGACCAGTATGGACAAGTACCGACCAATACGGACCAGTACGGACCAGTATGGACCAGTGCGGACCAGAACTGACCAGTATGGACCAGTATGGACCAGTACGGACCAGAACGGACCAGTACGGACTAGTATGGACCAGCACAGACCAGAACGGACCAGTGCGGACCAGTATGGACCAGTACGGACCAGTATGGACCAGAGCGGACCAGTACGGACCAGTACGGACCAGTACGGACCAGTATGGACCAGTGCGGACCAGTACGGACCAGTATGGACCAGTGCGGACTGGAACGGACCTTTGTGGACCAGTACGGACCAGTATGGACCAGTACGGACCAGTATGGACCAGAACGGACTAGTACGGACCAGTAGGGACAGTACGGACCGCTATGGACCAGAGCGGACCAGAACGGGACAGTACGGACCGCTATGGACCCGTACGGACCAGAACGGACCAGTACGGACCACTATGGACCAGTACGGAGGAGAACGGACCAGTACGGACCAGTACGGACTACTAGTGACCAGTATGGACCACTAGGGGGCAGTACGGAGCAGTATGGACCAGTATGGACCAGTGCGGACCAGTGCGGACCAGTATGGACAAGGGCAGACCAGAACCGACCAGTAAGGACCAGTATGGACCGGTATGGACCTGTACGGACCAGTACGGACCAGTATGGACCAGTATGGACCAGTGCGGACCAGTACGGACCAGTATGGACAAGGGCTGACCAGAACGGACCAGTACGGACCAGTATGGACCGGTATGGACCAGTACGGACCATTACGGACCAGTATGGACCAGTATGGACCAGTGCGGACCATTACGGACCAGTATGGACAAGGGCAGACCAGAACGGACAAGTACGGACCAGTATGGACCAGCACGGAACACTCTGGACCAGTACGGACCAGAATAGACCAGTACGGACCACTATGGACCAGTACGGACCAGTACGGACCACTACAGACCAGTATGACCAGTACGGAGCAGTTCGGACCAGTATGGACCAGAGCGGACCAGAACAGACCAGTACGGACCAGTACGGACCAGTATGGACCAGTGCGGACCAGTATGGACCAGTATGGACCAGTATGGACCAGTACGGACCAGTATGGACCAGTATGGACCAGTACGGACCAGTATGGACCAGTGCGGACCAGAACGGACCAGTATGGACCAGTATGGACCAGTACGGACCAGTGCGGACCAGTGCGGACCAGAACGGACCAGTACGGACTAGTACGGACCACTATGGAACAGACCGTACCAGTATGGACCAGTGCGGACCAGAACGGACCAGTATGGACCAGTATGGACCAGCACGGAACACGATGGACCAGTACGGACCAAAACGGACCAGTACGGAACAGTATGGACCAGAACGGACCAGTACGGACAAGTATGGACCATTGCGGACCAGAACAGACCAGTACGGACCAGTACGGACCAGTATGGACCATTGCGGACCAGTATGGACCAGTGCGGACCAGTGCGGAACAGAACGGACAAGTACGGACTAGTACGGACCACTATGGAACAGAACGTACCAGTATGGAGCAGTGCGGACCAGAACAGACCAGTATGGACCAGTATGGACCAGCACGGAACACGATGGACCAGTACGGACCAGAACAGACCAGTACGGACCAGTATGGACCAGTACGGACCAGAACGGACCAGAACGGACCAGTACGGACCAGTATGGACCCGTACAGATCAGAACGGGCCAGTACGGACCACTATGGAACAGTACGGACCAGTATGGACCAGTGCGGACCAGTACGGACCAGTATGGACCAGTGCGGACCGGAACGGACCATTGTGGACCAGTACGGACCAGTATGGACCAGTACGGACCAGTATGGACCAGAGCGGACCAGTACGGACCAGTAGGGACAGTACGGACCAGTATGGACCAGTACGGACCAGAACGGACCAGTACGGGCCACTATGGACCAGTACGGAGCAGAACGGACCAGTACGGACCAGTACGGACTACTAGTGACCAGTATGGACCACTAGGGGGCAGTACGGAGCAGTATGGACCAGTATGGACCAGTGCGGACCAGTACGGACCAGTATGGACAAGGGCAGACCAGAACGGACCAGTACGGACCAGTATGGACCGGTATGGACCTGTACGGACCAGTACGGACCAGTATGGACCAGTATGGACCAGTGCGGACCAGTACGGACCAGTATGGACAAGGGCAGACCAGAACGGACCAGTACGGACCAGTATGGACATGTATGGACCAGTACGGACCAGTACGGACCGGTAGGGACCAGTACGGAGCAGTATGGACCGGTACGGACCAGTGTGGACCAGTATGGACCAATATGGACCAGTATGGGCCAGTACGGACCAGTACGGACCGGTGCGGACCAGTATGGACCAGTGCAGAGCAGAACGGACCAGTATGGACCAGAACGGACCAGGACGGACCAGTACGGACCGGTACGGACCAGTACGGACCAGTACGGACCAATAGGGACCACTACGGACCAGTACGGACCAGTACGGACAAGTATGGACAGGTATGGACCAGTACGGACCAGTATGGACCAGTACGGACCAGTATGGACCAGTGCGGACCAGAACGGACCAGTATGGACCAGTATGGACCAGTATGGATCAGTAGCGACCAGTACGGACCAGAACGGACCAGTATGGACCAGTACGGACCAGTATGGACCAGTGCGGACCAGAACGGACCAGTATGGACCAGTATGGACCAGTATGGATCAATAGGGACCAATACGGACCAGGACGGACCAGTACGGACCACTATGGACCAGTATGGACCAGTACGGACCAGTATGGACCAGTACGGACCAGAACAGACCAATAGGGAACTCTATGGACCAGTACGGACCAGTACGGAACACTACAGACCAGTATGGACCAGAACGGACCAGTTCGGACCAGTATGGACCAGAGCGGACCAGAACAGACCAGTACGGACCAGTACGGACCAGTATGGACCAGTGCGGACCAGTATGGACCAGTGCGGACCAGTGCAGAACAGAACGGACCAGTACGAACTAGTACGGACCACTATGGAACAGAACGTACCAGTATGGACCAGTGCGGACCAGTACGGACCAGTATGGACCAGTATGGACCAGTACGGACCAGTATGGACCAGTATGGTCCAGTACGGACCAGAACGGACCAGTATGGGCCAGTACGGACCAGTACGGATCAGTAGGGACCAGTACGGACCACTATGGACCAGTATGGACCAGTACGGACCACTACGGACCAGTATGGACCAGAACGGACCAGTAGGGACCAGTATGGACCAGTAACGACCAATATGGACCAGTACGGACCAGTATGGACCAGTGCGGAACAGAACGGACCAGTATGGACCAGTATGGACCAGAACGGACCGATAGGGACCAGTACGGACCAGTATGGACAGTATGGACCAGTGCGGACCACTACGGACCAGTATGGACCAGTACGGACCAGTATGGACCAGAGGGGACTAGTACGGACCTTTATGGGCCAGTATGGACCAGAGCAGAGCAGAACGGACCAGTATGGACCAGAACGGACCAGGACGGACCAGTACGGACTGGTACGGACCAGTACGGACCAGTACGGACCAATAGGGTCCACTACGGACCAGTACGGACCAGTACGGACAAGTATGGACAGGTATGGACCAGTACGGACCAGTATGGACCAGTACGGACCAGTATGGACCAGAACAGACCAGTACGGACCAATACGGACCAGTATGGACCAGTGCGGACTAGTATGGACCAGTGCAGACCAGTGTGGAACAGAACAGACCAGTACGGACTAGTACGGACCACTATGGAACAGAACGTACCAGTATGGACCAGTGCGGACCAGAATGGACCAGTATGGACCAGTATGGACCAGCACGGAACACGATGGACCAGTACGGACCAGAACGGACCAGTACGGAACTGTATGGACCAGTGCGGGCCAGAACGGACCTGTATGGACCAGTACAGACCAGGACGGACCAGTACGGACCAATATGGAACAGAACGCACCTGAACGGACCAGTATGGGCCAGTACGGACCAGTACGGACTATTAGGGACCAGTACGGACCACTATGGACCAGTACGGACCAGAATGGACCAGTACGGACCAGTATGGACCAGAACGGACCAGTAGGGACCAGTATGGACAAGTACCGACCAATACGGACCAGTACGGACCAGTATGGACCAGTGCGGACCAGAACTGACCAGTATGGACCAGTATGGACCAGTACGGACCAGAACGGACCAGTACGGACTAGTATGGACCAGCACAGACCAGAACGGACCAGTGCGGACCTGTATGGACCAGTACGGACCAGTATGGACCAGAGCGGACCAGTACGGACCAGTACGGACCAGTACGGACCAGTATGGACCAGTGCGGACCAGTACGGACCAGTATGGACCAGTGCGGACTGGAACGGACCTTTGTGGACCAGTACGGACCAGTATGGACCAGTACGGACCAGTATGGACCAGAACGGACTAGTACGGACCAGTAGGGACAGTACGGACCGCTATGGACCAGAGCGGACCAGAACGGGACAGTACGGACCGCTATGGACCCGTACGGACCAGTACGGACCAGTACGGACTACTAGTTACCAGTATGGACCACTAGGGGGCAGTACGGAGCAGTATGGACCAGTATGGACCAGTGCGGACCAGTACGGACCAGTATGGACAAGGGCAGACCAGAACCGACCAGTAAGGACCAGTATGGACCGGTATGGACCTGTACGGACCAGTACGGACCAGTATGGACCAGTATGGACCAGTGCGGACCAGTACGGACCAGTATGGACAAGGGCTGACCAGAACGGACCAGTACGGACCAGTATGGACCGGTATGGACCAGTACGGACCATTACGGACCAGTATGGACCAGTATGGACCAGTGCGGACCATTACGGACCAGTATGGACAAGGGCAGACCAGAACGGACAAGTACGGACCAGTATGGACCAGCACGGAACACTCTGGACCAGTACGGACCAGAATAGACCAGTACGGACCACTATGGACCAGTACGGACCAGTACGGACCACTACAGACCAGTATGGACCAGAACGGACTAGTTCGGACCAGTATGGACCAGAGCGGACCAGAACAGACCAGTACGGACCAGTACGGACCAGTATGGACCAGTGCGGACCAGTATGGACCAGTATGGACCAGTATGGACCAGTACGGACCAGTATGGACCAGTGCGGACCAGAACGGACCAGTATGGACCAGTATGGACCAGTACGGACCAGTGCGGACCAGTGCGGACCAGAACGGACCAGTACGGACTAGTACGGACCACTATGGAACAGACCGTACCAGTATGGACCAGTGCGGACCAGAACGGACCAGTATGGACCAATATGGACCAGCACGGAACACGATGGACCAGTACGGACCAAAACGGACCAGTACGGAACAGTATGGACCAGAACGGACCAGTGCGGACAAGTATGGACCATTGCGGACCAGAACAGACCAGTACGGACCAGTACGGACCAGTATGGACCATTGCGGACCAGTATGGACCAGTGCGGACCAGTGCGGAACAGAACGGACAAGTACGGACTAGTACGGACCACTATGGAACAGAACGTACCAGTATGGAGCAGTGCGGACCAGAACAGACCAGTATGGACCATTATGGACCAGCACGGAACACGATGGACCAGTACGGACCAGAACGGACCAGTACGGACCAGTATGGACCAGTACGGACCAGAACGGACCAGTATGGACCAGTACGGACCAGTATGGACCCGTACAGATCAGAACGGGCCAGTACGGACCACTATGGACCAGTACGGACCAGTATGGACCAGTGCGGACCAGTACGGACCAGTATGGACCAGTGCGGACTGGAACGGACCATTGTGGACCAGTACGGACCAGTATGGACCAGTACGGACCAGTATGGACCAGTGCGGAGCAGTACGGACCAGTATGGACCAGTATGGACCAGTAGGGACCAGTATGGACCAGTATGGACCAGTACGGACCAGAACGGACCAATAGAGAACACTACGGACCAGTACGGACCAGTGCGGACCAGAACAGACCAGCACGGACAAGAACGGACCAGTACGGACCAGTATGGACCAGTGCGGACCAGAACAGACCAGTACGGACCAGAACGTACCAGTATGGACCAGTGCGGACCAGTATGGACCAGTGCGGACCAGTGCAAAACAGAACGGACCAGAACGGACCAGTACGGACCAGTACAGAATACTAGGGACCAGTACGGACCACAAGGGGGCAGTACGGAGCACTATGGACCAGTACGGACCAGTGAGGACCAGTATGGACCAGTGAGGACCAGTTCGGACCAGAACCGACCAGTACGGACTAGTACGGACCACTATGGAACAGAACGTACCAGAACGGACCAGTACGGACTGGTAGGGACCAGTACGGACCGGTAGGGAACACTACGGACCAGTATAGACCAGTACGGACCAGAACGGACCAGTACGGACCACTATGGACCAGTACGGACCAGAACGGACCAGTACGGACCAGTACGGAGCAGTACGGACCAGAACGGACAAGTATGGACCAGTACGGAACAGTATGGACCAGTAGGGACCAGTATGGACCAGTACGGACCAGTATGGACCAGTACGGAACAGTATGGACCAGTATGGGCCAGTATGGACCAGTACGGAATAGTATGGACCAGTGTGGAACAGAACGGACCAGTGCGGACCAGAACAGACAAGCACGGACCAGTATGGACCAGTACGGACCAGAATAGACCAGTACGGACCACTATGGACCAGTGCGGACCAGTATGGACCAGTGCGGACCAGTGCGGAACAGAACGAACCAGTACGGACTAGTACGGACCACTATGGAACAGAACGTACCAGTATGGACCAGTGCGGACCAGAACGGACCAGTATGGACCAGTATGGACCTGCACGGAACACTATGGACCAGTACGGACCAGAATGGACCAGTACGGACCACTATGGACCAGTACGGAGCAGTACGGACCACTATGGACCAGTACGGACCAGTACGGACCAGTACGGACTACTAGTGACCAGTACGGACCACTAGGGGGCAGTACGGACCAGTATGGACCAGTATGGACCTGTGCGGAGCAGAACGGACCAGTATGGACCTGTATGGACCAGTATGGACCAGAGCGGACCAGTACGGACCAGTAGGGACAGTACGGACCGCTATGGACCCGTACGGACCAGTACGGGCCACTATGGACCAGTACGGAGCAGAACGGACCAGTACGGACCAGTACGGACTATTAGTGACCAGTATGAACCACTAGGGGGCAGTACGGAGCAGTATGGACCAGTATGGACCAGTGCGGACCAGTACGGACCAGTATGGACAAGGGCAGACCAGAACGGACCAGTACGGACCAGTATGGACCGGTATGGACCTGTACGGACCAGTACGGACCAGTATGGACCAGTATGGACCAGTGCGGACCAGTACGGACCAGTATGGACAAGGGCAGACCAGAACGGAGCAGTACGGACCAGTATGGACATGTATGGACCAGTACGGACCAGTACGGACCGGTAGGGACCAGTACGGAGCAGTATGGACCGGTACGGACCAGTGTGGACCAGTATGGACCAATATGGATCAGTATGGGCCAGTACGGACCAGTGCAGACCAGTGCGGACCAGTATGGACCAGTGCAGAGCAGAACGGACCAGTATGGACCAGAACGGACCAGGACGGACCAGTACGGACTGGTACGGACCAGTACGGACCAGTACGGACCAATAGGGTCCACTACGGACCAGTACGGACCAGTACGGACAAGTATGGACAGGTATGGACCAGTACGGACCAGTATGGACCAGTACGGACCAGTATGGACCAGAACAGACCAGTACGGACCAATACGGACCAGTATGGACCAGTGCGGACCAGTATGGACCAGTGCAGACCAGTGTGGAACAGAACAGACCAGTACGGACTAGTACGGACCACTATGGAACAGAACGTACCAGTATGGACCAGTGCGGACCAGAATGGACCAGTATGGACCAGTATGGACCAGCACGGAACACGATGGACCAGAACGGACCAGAACGGACTAGTACGGAACTGTATGGACCAGTGCGGGCCAGAACGGACCTGTATGGACCAGTACAGACCAGGACGGACCAGTACGGACCAATATGGAACAGAACGCACCTGAACGGACCAGTATGGGCCAATACGGACCAGTACGGACTATTAGGGACCAATACGGACCACTATGGACCAGTACGGACCAGTACGGACCACTACGGACCAGTATGGACCAGAACGGACCAGTAGGGACCAGTATGGACAAGTACCGACCAATACGGACCAGTACGGACCAGTATGGACCAGTGCGGACCAGAACTGACCAGTATGGACCAGTATGGACCAGTACGGACCAGAACGGACCAGTACGGACTAGTATGGACCAGCACAGACCAGAACGGACCAGTACGGACTAGTACGGACCACTATGGAACAGACCGTACCAGTATGGACCAGTGCGGACCAGAACGGACCAGTATGGACCAATATGGACCAGCACGGAACACGATGGACCAGTACGGACCAAAACGGACCAGTACGGAACAGTATGGACCAGAACGGACCAGTGCGGACAAGTATGGACCATTGCGGACCAGAACAGACCAGTACGGACCAGTACGGACCAGTATGGACCATTGCGGACCAGTATGGACCAGTGCGGACCAGTGCGGAACAGAACGGACAAGTACGGACTAGTACGGACCACTATGGAACAGAACGTACCAGTATGGAGCAGTGCGGACCAGAACAGACCAGTATGGACCATTATGGACCAGCACGGAACACGATGGACCAGTACGGACCAGAACGGACCAGTACGGACCAGTATGGACCAGTACGGACCAGAACGGACCAGTATGGACCAGTACGGACCAGTATGGACCCGTACAGATCAGAACGGGCCAGTACGGACCACTATGGAACAGTACGGACCAGTATGGACCAGTGCGGACCAGTACGGACCAGTATGGACCAGTGCGGACTGGAACGGACCATTGTGGACCAGTACGGACCAGTATGGACCAGTACGGACCAGTATGGACCAGTGCGGACCAGTACGGACCAGTATGGACCAGTAGGGACCAGTATGGACCAGTATGGACCAGTACGGACCAGAACGGACCAATAGAGAACACTACGGACCAGTACGGACCAGTGCGGACCAGAACAGACCAGCACGGACAAGAACGGACCAGTACGGACCAGTATGGACCAGTGCGGACCAGAACAGACCAGTACGGACCAGAACGTACCAGTATGGACCAGTGCGGACCAGTATGGACCAGTGCGGACCAGTGCAAAACAGAACGGACCAGAACGGACCAGTACGGACCAGTACAGAATACTAGGGACCAGTACGGACCACAAGGGGGCAGTACGGAGCACTATGGACCAGTACGGACCAGTGAGGACCAGTATGGACCAGTGAGGACCAGTTCGGACCAGAACCGACCAGTACGGACTAGTACGGACCACTATGGAACAGAACGTACCAGAACGGACCAGTACGGACTGGTAGGGACCAGTACGGACCGGTAGGGAACACTACGGACCAGTATAGACCAGTACGGACCAGAACGGACCAGTACGGACCACTATGGACCAGTACGGACCAGAACGGACCAGTACGGACCAGTACGGAGCAGTACGGACCAGAACGGACAAGTATGGACCAGTACGGAACAGTATGGACCAGTAGGGACCAGTAGGGACCAGTATGGACCAGTACGGACCAGTATGGACCAGTACGGAACAGTATGGACCAGTATGGGCCAGTATGGACCAGTACGGAATAGTATGGACCAGTGTGGAACAGAACGGACCAGTGCGGACCAGAACAGACAAGCACGGACCAGTATGGACCAGTACGGACCAGAATAGACCAGTACGGACCACTATGGACCAGTGCGGACCAGTATGGACCAGTGCGGACCAGTGCGGAACAGAACGAACCAGTACGGACTAGTACGGACCACTATGGAACAGAACGTACCAGTATGGACCAGTGCGGACCAGAACGGACCAGTATGGACCAGTATGGACCTGCACGGAACACTATGGACCAGTACGGACCAGAATGGACCAGTACGGACCACTATGGACCAGTACGGAGCAGTACGGACCACTATGGACCAGTACGGACCAGTACGGACCAGTACGGACTACTAGTGACCAGTACGGACCACTAGGGGGCAGTACGGACCAGTATGGACCAGTATGGACCTGTGCGGAGCAGAACGGACCAGTATGGACCTGTATGGACCAGTATGGACCAGAGCGGACCAGTACGGACCAGTAGGGACAGTACGGACCGCTATGGACCCGTACGGACCAGTACGGGCCACTATGGACCAGTACGGAGCAGAACGGACCAGTACGGACCAGTACGGACTATTAGTGACCAGTATGAACCACTAGGGGGCAGTACGGAGCAGTATGGACCAGTATGGACCAGTGCGGACCAGTACGGACCAGTATGGACAAGGGCAGACCAGAACGGACCAGTACGGACCAGTATGGACCGGTATGGACCTGTACGGACCAGTACGGACCAGTATGGACCAGTATGGACCAGTGCGGACCAGTACGGACCAGTATGGACAAGGGCAGACCAGAACGGAGCAGTACGGACCAGTATGGACATGTATGGACCAGTACGGACCAGTACGGACCGGTAGGGACCAGTACGGAGCAGTATGGACCGGTACGGACCAGTGTGGACCAGTATGGACCAATATGGACCAGTATGGGCCAGTACGGACCAGTGCAGACCAGTGCGGACCAGTATGGACCAGTGCAGAGCAGAACGGACCAGTATGGACCAGAACGGACCAGGACGGACCAGTACGGACTGGTACGGACCAGTACGGACCAGTACGGACCAATAGGGTCCACTACGGACCAGTACGGACCAGTACGGACAAGTATGGACAGGTATGGACCAGTACGGACCAGTATGGACCAGTACGGACCAGTATGGACCAGAACAGACCAGTACGGACCAATACGGACCAGTATGGACCAGTGCGGACCAGTATGGACCAGTGCAGACCAGTGTGGAACAGAACAGACCAGTACGGACTAGTACGGACCACTATGGAACAGAACGTACCAGTATGGACCAGTGCGGACCAGAATGGACCAGTATGGACCAGTATGGACCAGCACGGAACACGATGGACCAGAACGGACCAGAACGGACTAGTACGGAACTGTATGGACCAGTGCGGGCCAGAACGGACCTGTATGGACCAGTACAGACCAGGACGGACCAGTACGGACCAATATGGAACAGAACGCCCCTGAACGGACCAGTATGGGCCAATACGGACCAGTACGGACTATTAGGGACCAATACGGACCACTATGGACCAGTACGGACCAGTACGGACCACTACGGACCAGTATGGACCAGAACGGACCAGTAGGGACCAGTATGGACAAGTACCGACCAATACGGACCAGTACGGACCAGTATGGACCAGTGCGGACCAGAACTGACCAGTATGGACCAGTATGGACCAGTACGGACCAGAACGGACCAGTACGGACTAGTATGGACCAGCACAGACCAGAACGGACCAGTACGGACTAGTACGGACCACTATGGAACAGACCGTACCAGTATGGACCAGTGCGGACCAGAACGGACCAGTATGGACCAATATGGACCAGCACGGAACACGATGGACCAGTACGGACCAAAACGGACCAGTACGGAACAGTATGGACCAGAACGGACCAGTGCGGACAAGTATGGACCATTGCGGACCAGAACAGACCAGTACGGACCAGTACGGACCAGTATGGACCATTGCGGACCAGTATGGACCAGTGCGGACCAGTGCGGAACAGAACGGACAAGTACGGACTAGTACGGACCACTATGGAACAGAACGTACCAGTATGGAGCAGTGCGGACCAGAACAGACCAGTATGGACCATTATGGACCAGCACGGAACACGATGGACCAGTACGGACCAGAACGGACCAGTACGGACCAGTATGGACCAGTACGGACCAGAACGGACCAGTATGGACCAGTACGGACCAGTATGGACCCGTACAGATCAGAACGGGCCAGTACGGACCACTATGGAACAGTACGGACCAGTATGGACCAGTGCGGACCAGTACGGACCAGTATGGACCAGTGCGGACTGGAACGGACCATTGTGGACCAGTACGGACCAGTATGGACCAGTACGGACCAGTATGGACCAGTGCGGACCAGTACGGACCAGTATGGACCAGTATGGACCAGTAGGGACCAGTATGGACCAGTATGGACCAGTACGGACCAGAACGGACCAATAGAGAACACTACGGACCAGTACGGACCAGTGCGGACCAGAACAGACCAGCACGGACAAGAACGGACCAGTACGGACCAGTATGGACCAGTGCGGACCAGAACAGACCAGTACGGACCAGAACGTACCAGTATGGACCAGTGCGGACCAGTATGGACCAGTGCGGACCAGTGCAAAACAGAACGGACCAGAACGGACCAGTACAGACCAGTACAGAATACTAGGGACCAGTACGGACCACAAGGGGCAGTACGGAGCACTATGGACCAGTACGGACCAGTGAGGACCAGTATGGACCAGTGAGGACCAGTTCGGACCAGAACCGACCAGTACGGACTAGTACGGACCACTATGGAACAGAACGTACCAGAACGGACCAGTACGGACTGGTAGGGACCAGTACGGACCGGTAGGGAACACTACGGACCAGTATAGACCAGTACGGACCAGAACGGACCAGTACGGACCACTATGGACCAGTACGGACCAGAACGGACCAGTACGGACCAGTACGGAGCAGTACGGACCAGAACGGACAAGTATGGACCAGTACGGAACAGTATGGACCAGTAGGGACCAGTATGGACCAGTACGGACCAGTATGGACCAGTACGGAACAGTATGGACCAGTATGGGCCAGTATGGACCAGTACGGAATAGTATGGACCAGTGTGGAACAGAACGGACCAGTGCGGACCAGAACAGACAAGCACGGACCAGTATGGACCAGTACGGACCAGAATAGACCAGTACGGACCACTATGGACCAGTGCGGACCAGTATGGACCAGTGCGGACCAGTGCGGAACAGAACGAACCAGTACGGACTAGTACGGACCACTATGGAACAGAACGTACCAGTATGGACCAGTGCGGACCAGAACGGACCAGTATGGACCAGTATGGACCTGCACGGAGCACTATGGACCAGTACGGACCAGAATGGACAAGTACGGACCACTATGGACCAGTACGGAGCAGTACGGACCACTATGGACCAGTACGGACCAGTACGGACCAGTACGGACTACTAGTGACCAGTACGGACCACTAGGGGGCAGTACGGACCAGTATGGACCAGTATGGACCTGTGCGGAGCAGAACGGACCAGTATGGACCTGTATGGACCAGTATGGACCAGAGCGGACCAGTACGGACCAGTAGGGACAGTACGGACCGCTATGGACCCGTACGGACCAGTACGGGCCACTATGGACCAGTACGGAGCAGAACGGACCAGTACGGACCAGTACGGACCGGTAGGGACCAGTACGGAGCAGTATGGACCGGTACGGACCAGTGTGGACCAGTATGGACCAATATGGACCAGTATGGGCCAGTACGGACCAGTGCAGACCAGTGCGGACCAGTATGGACCAGTGCAGAGCAGAACGGACCAGTATGGACCAGAACGGACCAGGACGGACCAGTACGGACTGGTACGGACCAGTACGGACCAGTACGGACCAATAGGGTCCACTACGGACCAGTACGGACCAGTACGGACAAGTATGGACAGGTATGGACCAGTACGGACCAGTATGGACCAGTACGGACCAGTATGGACCAGAACAGACCAGTACGGACCAATACGGACCAGTATGGACCAGTGCGGACCAGTATGGACCAGTGCAGACCAGTGTGGAACAGAACAGACCAGTACGGACTAGTACGGACCACTATGGAACAGAACGTACCAGTATGGACCAGTGCGGACCAGAATGGACCAGTATGGACCAGTATGGACCAGCACGGAACACGATGGACCAGAACGGACCAGAACGGACTAGTACGGAACTGTATGGACCAGTGCGGGCCAGAACGGACCTGTATGGACCAGTACAGACCAGGACGGACCAGTACGGACCAATATGGAACAGAACGCACCTGAACGGACCAGTATGGGCCAATACGGACCAGTACGGACTATTAGGGACCAATACGGACCACTATGGACCAGTACGGACCAGTACGGACCACTACGGACCAGTATGGACCAGAACGGACCAGTAGGGACCAGTATGGACAAGTACCGACCAATACGGACCAGTACGGACCAGTATGGACCAGTGCGGACCAGAACTGACCAGTATGGACCAGTATGGACCAGTACGGACCAGAACGGACCAGTACGGACTAGTATGGACCAGCACAGACCAGAACGGACCAGTGCGGACCAGTATGGACCAGTACGGACCAGTATGGACCAGAGCGGACCAGTACGGACCAGTACGGACCAGTACGGACCAGTATGGACCAGTGCGGACCAGTACGGACCAGTATGGACCAGTGCGGACTGGAACGGACCTTTGTGGACCAGTACGGACCAGTATGGACCAGTACGGACCAGTATGGACCAGAACGGACTAGTACGGACCAGTAGGGACAGTACGGACCGCTATGGACCAGAGCGGACCAGAACGGGACAGTACGGACCGCTATGGACCAGTACGGACCAGAACGGACCAGTACGGGCCACTATGGACCAGTACGGAGGAGAACGGACCAGTACGGACCAGTACGGACTACTAGTGACCAGTATGGACCACTAGGGGGCAGTACGGAGCAGTATGGACCAGTATGGACCAGTGCGGACCAGTACGGACCAGTATGGACAAGGGCAGACCAGAACCGACCAGTACGGACCAGTATGGACCGGTATGGACCTGTACGGACCAGTACGGACCAGTATGGACCAGTATGGACCAGTGCGGACCAGTACGGACCAGTATGGACAAGGGCTGACCAGAACGGACCAGTACGGACCAGTATGGACCGGTATGGACCAGTACGGACCAGTACGGACCAGTATGGACCAGTATGGACCAGTGCGGACCATTACGGACCAGTATGGACAAGGGCAGACCAGAACGGACAAGTACGGACCAGTATGGACCAGCACGGAACACTCTGGACCAGTACGGACCAGAATAGACCAGTACGGACCACTATGGACCAGTACGGACCAGTACGGACCACTACAGACCAGTATGGACCAGAACGGACTAGTTCGGACCAGTATGGACCAGAGCGGACCAGATCAGACCAGTACGGACCAGTACGGACCAGTATGGACCAGTGCGGACCAGTATGGACCAGTATGGACCAGTATGGACCAGTACGGACCAGTATGGACCAGTGCGGACCAGAACGGACCAGTATGGACCAGTATGGACCAGTACGGACCAGTGCGGACCAGTACGGACCAGTATGGACCAGTACGGACCAGTATGGACCAGAGGGGACCAGTACGGACCATTATGGGCCAGTACGGACCAGTATGGACCAGTGCGCACCAGTACGGACCAGTATGGACCAGAACGGACCAGAACGGACCATTACGGACCACTATGGACCAGTACAGATCAGAACGGACCAGTACGGACCACTATGGAACAGTACAGACCAGTATGGACCAGTGCGGACCAGTACGGACCAGTATGGACCAGTATGGACCAGTACGGACCAGTATGGACCAGTATGGTCCAGTACGGACCAGAACGGACCAGTATGGGCCAGTACGGACCAGTACGGATCAGTAGGGACCAGTACGGACCACTATGGACCAGTATGGACCAGTACGGACCACTACGGACCAGTATGGACCAGAACGAACCAGTAGGGACCAGTATGGACCAGTAACGACCAATATGGACCAGTACGGACCAGTATGGACCAGTGCGGAACAGAACGGACCAGTATGGACCAGTATGGACCAGAACGGACCGATAGGGACCAGTACGGACCAGTATGGACCAGTATGGACCAGTGCGGACCACTACGGACCAGTATGGACCAGTACGGACCAGTATGGACCAGAGGGGACCAGTACGGACCTTTATGGGCCAGTATGGACCAGTGCAGAGCAGAACGGACCAGTATGGACCAGAACGGACCAGGACGGACCAGTACGGACTGGTACGGACCAGTACGGACCAGTACGGACCAATAGGGTCCACTACGGACCAGTACGGACCAGTACGGACAAGTATGGACAGGTATGGACCAGTACGGACCAGTATGGACCAGTACGGACCAGTATGGACCAGAACAGACCAGTACGGACCAATACGGACCAGTATGGACCAGTGCGGACTAGTATGGACCAGTGCAGACCAGTGTGGAACAGAACAGACCAGTACGGACTAGTACGGACCACTATGGAACAGAACGTACCAGTATGGACCAGTGCGGACCAGAATGGACCAGTATGGACCAGTATGGACCAGCACGGAACACGATGGACCAGTACGGACCAGAACGGACCAGTACGGAACTGTATGGACCAGTGCGGGCCAGAACGGACCTGTATGGACCAGTACAGACCAGGACGGACCAGTACGGACCAATATGGAACAGAACGCACCTGAACGGACCAGTATAGGCCAGTACGGACCAGTACGGACTATTAGGGACCAGTACGGACCACTATGGACCAGTACGGACCAGAATGGACCAGTACGGACCAGTATGGACCAGAACGGACCAGTAGGGACCAGTATGGACAAGTACCGACCAATACGGACCAGTACGGACCAGTATGGACCAGTGCGGACCAGAACTGACCAGTATGGACCAGTATGGACCAGTACGGACCAGAACGGACCAGTACGGACTAGTATGGACCAGCACAGACCAGAACGGACCAGTGCGGACCTGTATGGACCAGTACGGACCAGTATGGACCAGAGCGGACCAGTACGGACCAGTACGGACCAGTACGGACCAGTATGGACCAGTGCGGACCAGTACGGACCAGTATGGACCAGTGCGGACTGGAACGGACCTTTGTGGACCAGTACGGACCAGTAGGGACCAGTACGGACCAGTATGGACCAGAACGGACTAGTACGGACCAGTAGGGACAGTACGGACCGCTATGGACCAGAGCGGACCAGAACGGGACAGTACGGACCGCTATGGACCCGTACGGACCAGTACGGACCAGTACGGACTACTAGTTACCAGTATGGACCACTAGGGGGCAGTACGGAGCAGTATGGACCAGTATGGACCAGTGCGGACCAGTACGGACCAGTATGGACAAGGGCAGACCAGAACCGACCAGTAAGGACCAGTATGGACCGGTATGGACCTGTACGGACCAGTACGGACCAGTATGGACCAGTATGGACCAGTGCGGACTAGTACGGACCAGTATGGACAAGGGCTGACCAGAACGGACCAGTACGGACCAGTATGGACCGGTATGGACCAGTACGGACCATTACGGACCAGTATGGACCAGTATGGACCAGTGCGGACCATTACGGACCAGTATGGACAAGGGCAGACCAGAACGGACAAGTACGGACCAGTATGGACCAGCACGGAACACTCTGGACCAGTACGGACCAGAATAGACCAGTACGGACCACTATGGACCAGTACGGACCAGTACGGACCACTACAGACCAGTATGGACCAGAACGGACTAGTTCGGACCAGTATGGACCAGAGCGGACCAGTACGGACCAGTACGGACCAGTACGGACCAGTATGGACCAGTGCGGACCAGTATGGACCAGTATGGACCAGTATGGACCAGTACGGACCAGTATGGACCAGTGCGGACCAGAACGGACCAGTACGGACCAGTATGGACCAGTACGGACCAGTGCGGACCAGTGCGGACCAGAACGGACCAGTACGGACTAGTACGGACCACTATGGAACAGACCGTACCAGTATGGACCAGTGCGGACCAGAACGGACCAGTATGGACCAATATGGACCAGCACGGAACACGATGGACCAGTACGGACCAAAACGGACCAGTACGGAACAGTATGGACCAGAACGGACCAGTGCGGACAAGTATGGACCATTGCGGACCAGAACAGACCAGTACGGACCAGTACGGACCAGTATGGACCATTGCGGACCAGTATGGACCAGTGCGGACCAGTGCGGAACAGAACGGACAAGTACGGACTAGTACGGACCACTATGGAACAGAACGTACCAGTATGGAGCAGTGCGGACCAGAACAGACCAGTATGGACCATTATGGACCAGCACGGAACACGATGGACCAGTACGGACCAGAACGGACCAGTACGGACCAGTATGGACCAGTACGGACCAGAACGGACCAGTATGGACCAGTACGGACCAGTATGGACCCGTACAGATCAGAACGGGCCAGTACGGACCACTATGGAACAGTACGGACCAGTATGGACCAGTGCGGACCAGTACGGACCAGTATGGACCAGTGCGGACTGGAACGGACCATTGTGGACCAGTACGGACCAGTATGGACCAGTACGGACCAGTATGGACCAGTGCGGACCAGTACGGACCAGTATGGACCAGTATGGACCAGTAGGGACCAGTATGGACCAGTATGGACCAGTACGGACCAGAACGGACCAATAGAGAACACTACGGACCAGTACGGACCAGTGCGGACCAGAACAGACCAGCACGGACAAGAACGGACCAGTACGGACCAGTATGGACCAGTGCGGACCAGAACAGACCAGTACGGACCAGAACGTACCAGTATGGACCAGTGCGGACCAGTATGGACCAGTGCGGACCAGTGCGGACTGGAACGGACCATTGTGGACCAGTACGGACCAGTATGGACCAGTACGGACCAGTATGGACCAGTGCGGACCAGTACGGACCAGTATGGACCAGTATGGACCAGTAGGGACCAGTATGGACCAGTATGGACCAGTACGGACCAGAACGGACCAATAGAGAACACTACGGACCAGTACGGACCAGTGCGGACCAGAACAGACCAGCACGGACAAGAACGGACCAGTACGGACCAGTATGGACCAGTGCGGACCAGAACAGACCAGTACGGACCAGAACGTACCAGTATGGACCAGTGCGGACCAGTATGGACCAGTGCGGACCAGTGCAAAACAGAACGGACCAGAACGGACCAGTACAGACCAGTACAGAATACTAGGGACCAGTACGGACCACAAGGGGGCAGTACGGAGCACTATGGACCAGTACGGACCAGTGAGGACCAGTATGGACCAGTGAGGACCAGTTCGGACCAGAACCGACCAGTACGGACTAGTACGGACCACTATGGAACAGAACGTACCAGAACGGACCAGTACGGACTGGTAGGGACCAGTACGGACCGGTAGGGAACACTACGGACCAGTATAGACCAGTACGGACCAGAACGGACCAGTACGGACCACTATGGACCAGTACGGACCAGAACGGACCAGTACGGACCAGTACGGAGCAGTACGGACCAGAACGGACAAGTATGGACCAGTACGGAACAGTATGGACCAGTAGGGACCAGTATGGACCAGTACGGACCAGTATGGACCAGTACGGAACAGTATGGACCAGTATGGGCCAGTATGGACCAGTACGGAATAGTATGGACCAGTGTGGAACAGAACGGACCAGTGCGGACCAGAACAGACAAGCACGGACCAGTATGGACCAGTACGGACCAGAATAGACCAGTACGGACCACTATGGACCAGTGCGGACCAGTATGGACCAGTGCGGACCAGTGCGGAACAGAACGAACCAGTACGGACTAGTACGGACCACTATGGAACAGAACGTACCAGTATGGACCAGTGCGGACCAGAACGGACCAGTATGGACCAGTATGGACCTGCACGGAGCACTATGGACCAGTACGGACCAGAATGGACAAGTACGGACCACTATGGACCAGTACGGAGCAGTACGGACCACTATGGACCAGTACGGACCAGTACGGACCAGTACGGACTACTAGTGACCAGTACGGACCACTAGGGGGCAGTACGGACCAGTATGGACCAGTATGGACCTGTGCGGAGCAGAACGGACCAGTATGGACCTGTATGGACCAGTATGGACCAGAGCGGACCAGTACGGACCAGTAGGGACAGTACGGACCGCTATGGACCCGTACGGACCAGTACGGGCCACTATGGACCAGTACGGAGCAGAACGGACCAGTACGGACCAGTACGGACCGGTAGGGACCAGTACGGAGCAGTATGGACCGGTACGGACCAGTGTGGACCAGTATGGACCAATATGGACCAGTATGGGCCAGTACGGACCAGTGCAGACCAGTGCGGACCAGTATGGACCAGTGCAGAGCAGAACGGACCAGTATGGACCAGAACGGACCAGGACGGACCAGTACGGACTGGTACGGACCAGTACGGACCAGTACGGACCAATAGGGTCCACTACGGACCAGTACGGACCAGTACGGACAAGTATGGACAGGTATGGACCAGTACGGACCAGTATGGACCAGTACGGACCAGTATGGACCAGAACAGACCAGTACGGACCAATACGGACCAGTATGGACCAGTGCGGACCAGTATGGACCAGTGCAGACCAGTGTGGAACAGAACAGACCAGTACGGACTAGTACGGACCACTATGGAACAGAACGTACCAGTATGGACCAGTGCGGACCAGAATGGACCAGTATGGACCAGTATGGACCAGCACGGAACACGATGGACCAGAACGGACCAGAACGGACTAGTACGGAACTGTATGGACCAGTGCGGGCCAGAACGGACCTGTATGGACCAGTACAGACCAGGACGGACCAGTACGGACCAATATGGAACAGAACGCACCTGAACGGACCAGTATGGGCCAATACGGACCAGTACGGACTATTAGGGACCAATACGGACCACTATGGACCAGTACGGACCAGTACGGACCACTACGGACCAGTATGGACCAGAACGGACCAGTAGGGACCAGTATGGACAAGTACCGACCAATACGGACCAGTACGGACCAGTATGGACCAGTGCGGACCAGAACTGACCAGTATGGACCAGTATGGACCAGTACGGACCAGAACGGACCAGTACGGACTAGTATGGACCAGCACAGACCAGAACGGACCAGTACGGACTAGTACGGACCACTATGGAACAGACCGTACCAGTATGGACCAGTGCGGACCAGAACGGACCAGTATGGACCAATATGGACCAGCACGGAACACGATGGACCAGTACGGACCAAAACGGACCAGTACGGAACAGTATGGACCAGAACGGACCAGTGCGGACAAGTATGGACCATTGCGGACCAGAACAGACCAGTACGGACCAGTACGGACCAGTATGGACCATTGCGGACCAGTATGGACCAGTGCGGACCAGTGCGGAACAGAACGGACAAGTACGGACTAGTACGGACCACTATGGAACAGAACGTACCAGTATGGAGCAGTGCGGACCAGAACAGACCAGTATGGACCATTATGGACCAGCACGGAACACGATGGACCAGTACGGACCAGAACGGACCAGTACGGACCAGTATGGACCAGTACGGACCAGAACGGACCAGTATGGACCAGTACGGACCAGTATGGACCCGTACAGATCAGAACGGGCCAGTACGGACCACTATGGAACAGTACGGACCAGTATGGACCAGTGCGGACCAGTACGGACCAGTATGGACCAGTGCGGACTGGAACGGACCATTGTGGACCAGTACGGACCAGTATGGACCAGTACGGACCAGTATGGACCAGTGCGGACCAGTACGGACCAGTATGGACCAGTATGGACCAGTAGGGACCAGTATGGACCAGTATGGACCAGTACGGACCAGAACGGACCAATAGAGAACACTACGGACCAGTACGGACCAGTGCGGACCAGAACAGACCAGCACGGACAAGAACGGACCAGTACGGACCAGTATGGACCAGTGCGGACCAGAACAGACCAGTACGGACCAGAACGTACCAGTATGGACCAGTGCGGACCAGTATGGACCAGTGCGGACCAGTGCAAAACAGAACGGACCAGAACGGACCAGTACAGACCAGTACAGAATACTAGGGACCAGTACGGACCACAAGGGGGCAGTACGGAGCACTATGGACCAGTACGGACCAGTGAGGACCAGTATGGACCAGTGAGGACCAGTTCGGACCAGAACCGACCAGTACGGACTAGTACGGACCACTATGGAACAGAACGTACCAGAACGGACCAGTACGGACTGGTAGGGACCAGTACGGACCGGTAGGGAACACTACGGACCAGTATAGACCAGTACGGACCAGAACGGACCAGTACGGACCACTATGGACCAGTACGGACCAGAACGGACCAGTACGGACCAGTACGGAGCAGTACGGACCAGAACGGACAAGTATGGACCAGTACGGAACAGTATGGACCAGTAGGGACCAGTATGGACCAGTACGGACCAGTATGGACCAGTACGGAACAGTATGGACCAGTATGGGCCAGTATGGACCAGTACGGAATAGTATGGACCAGTGTGGAACAGAACGGACCAGTGCGGACCAGAACAGACAAGCACGGACCAGTATGGACCAGTACGGACCAGAATAGACCAGTACGGACCACTATGGACCAGTGCGGACCAGTATGGACCAGTGCGGACCAGTGCGGAACAGAACGAACCAGTACGGACTAGTACGGACCACTATGGAACAGAACGTACCAGTATGGACCAGTGCGGACCAGAACGGACCAGTATGGACCAGTATGGACCTGCACGGAGCACTATGGACCAGTACGGACCAGAATGGACCAGTACGGACCACTATGGACCAGTACGGAGCAGTACGGACCACTATGGACCAGTACGGACCAGTACGGACCAGTACGGACTACTAGTGACCAGTACGGACCACTAGGGGGCAGTACGGACCAGTATGGACCAGTATGGACCTGTGCGGAGCAGAACGGACCAGTATGGACCTGTATGGACCAGTATGGACCAGAGCGGACCAGTACGGACCAGTAGGGACAGTACGGACCGCTATGGACCCGTACGGACCAGTACGGGCCACTATGGACCAGTACGGAGCAGAACGGACCAGTACGGACCAGTACGGACTATTAGTGACCAGTATGAACCACTAGGGGGCAGTACGGAGCAGTATGGACCAGTATGGACCAGTGCGGACCAGTACGGACCAGTATGGACAAGGGCAGACCAGAACGGACCAGTACGGACCAGTATGGACCGGTATGGACCTGTACGGACCAGTACGGACCAGTATGGACCAGTATGGACCAGTGCGGACCAGTACGGACCAGTATGGACAAGGGCAGACCAGAACGGAGCAGTACGGACCAGTATGGACATGTATGGACCAGTACGGACCAGTACGGACCGGTAGGGACCAGTACGGAGCAGTATGGACCGGTACGGACCAGTGTGGACCAGTATGGACCAATATGGACCAGTATGGGCCAGTACGGACCAGTGCAGACCAGTGCGGACCAGTATGGACCAGTGCAGAGCAGAACGGACCAGTATGGACCAGAACGGACCAGGACGGACCAGTACGGACTGGTACGGACCAGTACGGACCAGTACGGACCAATAGGGTCCACTACGGACCAGTACGGACCAGTACGGACAAGTATGGACAGGTATGGACCAGTACGGACCAGTATGGACCAGTACGGACCAGTATGGACCAGAACAGACCAGTACGGACCAATACGGACCAGTATGGACCAGTGCGGACCAGTATGGACCAGTGCAGACCAGTGTGGAACAGAACAGACCAGTACGGACTAGTACGGACCACTATGGAACAGAACGTACCAGTATGGACCAGTGCGGACCAGAATGGACCAGTATGGACCAGTATGGACCAGCACGGAACACGATGGACCAGAACGGACCAGAACGGACTAGTACGGAACTGTATGGACCAGTGCGGGCCAGAACGGACCTGTATGGACCAGTACAGACCAGGACGGACCAGTACGGACCAATATGGAACAGAACGCACCTGAACGGACCAGTATGGGCCAATACGGACCAGTACGGACTATTAGGGACCAATACGGACCACTATGGACCAGTACGGACCAGTACGGACCACTACGGACCAGTATGGACCAGAACGGACCAGTAGGGACCAGTATGGACAAGTACCGACCAATACGGACCAGTACGGACCAGTATGGACCAGTGCGGACCAGAACTGACCAGTATGGACCAGTATGGACCAGTACGGACCAGAACGGACCAGTACGGACTAGTATGGACCAGCACAGACCAGAACGGACCAGTACGGACTAGTACGGACCACTATGGAACAGACCGTACCAGTATGGACCAGTGCGGACCAGAACGGACCAGTATGGACCAATATGGACCAGCACGGAACACGATGGACCAGTACGGACCAAAACGGACCAGTACGGAACAGTATGGACCAGAACGGACCAGTGCGGACAAGTATGGACCATTGCGGACCAGAACAGACCAGTACGGACCAGTACGGACCAGTATGGACCATTGCGGACCAGTATGGACCAGTGCGGACCAGTGCGGAACAGAACGGACAAGTACGGACTAGTACGGACCACTATGGAACAGAACGTACCAGTATGGAGCAGTGCGGACCAGAACAGACCAGTATGGACCATTATGGACCAGCACGGAACACGATGGACCAGTACGGACCAGAACGGACCAGTACGGACCAGTATGGACCAGTACGGACCAGAACGGACCAGTATGGACCAGTACGGACCAGTATGGACCCGTACAGATCAGAACGGGCCAGTACGGACCACTATGGAACAGTACGGACCAGTATGGACCAGTGCGGACCAGTACGGACCAGTATGGACCAGTGCGGACTGGAACGGACCATTGTGGACCAGTACGGACCAGTATGGACCAGTACGGACCAGTATGGACCAGTGCGGACCAGTACGGACCAGTATGGACCAGTAGGGACCAGTATGGACCAGTATGGACCAGTACGGACCAGAACGGACCAATAGAGAACACTACGGACCAGTACGGACCAGTGCGGACCAGAACAGACCAGCACGGACAAGAACGGACCAGTACGGACCAGTATGGACCAGTGCGGACCAGAACAGACCAGTACGGACCAGAACGTACCAGTATGGACCAGTGCGGACCAGTATGGACCAGTGCGGACCAGTGCAAAACAGAACGGACCAGAACGGACCAGTACAGACCAGTACAGAATACTAGGGACCAGTACGGACCACAAGGGGGCAGTACGGAGCACTATGGACCAGTACGGACCAGTGAGGACCAGTATGGACCAGTGAGGACCAGTGCGGACCAGAACCGACCAGTACGGACTAGTACGGACCACTATGGAACAGAACGTACCAGAACGGACCAGTACGGACTGGTAGGGACCAGTACGGACCGGTAGGGAACACTACGGACCAGTATAGACCAGTACGGACCAGAACGGACCAGTACGGACCACTATGGACCAGTACGGACCAGAACGGACCAGTACGGACCAGTACGGAGCAGTACGGACCAGAACGGACAAGTATGGACCAGTACGGAACAGTATGGACCAGTAGGGACCAGTATGGACCAGTACGGACCAGTATGGACCAGTACGGAACAGTATGGACCAGTATGGGCCAGTATGGACCAGTACGGAATAGTATGGACCAGTGTGGAACAGAACGGACCAGTGCGGACCAGAACAGACAAGCACGGACCAGTATGGACCAGTACGGACCAGAATAGACCAGTACGGACCACTATGGACCAGTGCGGACCAGTATGGACCAGTGCGGACCAGTGCGGAACAGAACGAACCAGTACGGACTAGTACGGACCACTATGGAACAGAACGTACCAGTATGGACCAGTGCGGACCAGAACGGACCAGTATGGACCAGTATGGACCTGCACGGAACACTATGGACCAGTACGGACCAGAATGGACCAGTACGGACCACTATGGACCAGTACGGAGCAGTACGGACCACTATGGACCAGTACGGACCAGTACGGACCAGTACGGACTACTAGTGACCAGTACGGACCACTAGGGGGCAGTACGGACCAGTATGGACCAGTATGGACCTGTGCGGAGCAGAACGGACCAGTATGGACCTGTATGGACCAGTATGGACCAGAGCGGACCAGTACGGACCAGTAGGGACAGTACGGACCGCTATGGACCCGTACGGACCAGTACGGGCCACTATGGACCAGTACGGAGCAGAACGGACCAGTACGGACCAGTACGGACTATTAGTGACCAGTATGAACCACTAGGGGGCAGTACGGAGCAGTATGGACCAGTATGGACCAGTGCGGACCAGTACGGACCAGTATGGACAAGGGCAGACCAGAACGGACCAGTACGGACCAGTATGGACCGGTATGGACCTGTACGGACCAGTACGGACCAGTATGGACCAGTATGGACCAGTGCGGACCAGTACGGACCAGTATGGACAAGGGCAGACCAGAACGGAGCAGTACGGACCAGTATGGACATGTATGGACCAGTACGGACCAGTACGGACCGGTAGGGACCAGTACGGAGCAGTATGGACCGGTACGGACCAGTGTGGACCAGTATGGACCAATATGGACCAGTATGGGCCAGTACGGACCAGTGCAGACCAGTGCGGACCAGTATGGACCAGTGCAGAGCAGAACGGACCAGTATGGACCAGAACGGACCAGGACGGACCAGTACGGACTGGTACGGACCAGTACGGACCAGTACGGACCAATAGGGTCCACTACGGACCAGTACGGACCAGTACGGACAAGTATGGACAGGTATGGACCAGTACGGACCAGTATGGACCAGTACGGACCAGTATGGACCAGAACAGACCAGTACGGACCAATACGGACCAGTATGGACCAGTGCGGACCAGTATGGACCAGTGCAGACCAGTGTGGAACAGAACAGACCAGTACGGACTAGTACGGACCACTATGGAACAGAACGTACCAGTATGGACCAGTGCGGACCAGAATGGACCAGTATGGACCAGTATGGACCAGCACGGAACACGATGGACCAGAACGGACCAGAACGGACTAGTACGGAACTGTATGGACCAGTGCGGGCCAGAACGGACCTGTATGGACCAGTACAGACCAGGACGGACCAGTACGGACCAATATGGAACAGAACGCACCTGAACGGACCAGTATGGGCCAATACGGACCAGTACGGACTATTAGGGACCAATACGGACCACTATGGACCAGTACGGACCAGTACGGACCACTACGGACCAGTATGGACCAGAACGGACCAGTAGGGACCAGTATGGACAAGTACCGACCAATACGGACCAGTACGGACCAGTATGGACCAGTGCGGACCAGAACTGACCAGTATGGACCAGTATGGACCAGTACGGACCAGAACGGACCAGTACGGACTAGTATGGACCAGCACAGACCAGAACGGACCAGTACGGACTAGTACGGACCACTATGGAACAGACCGTACCAGTATGGACCAGTGCGGACCAGAACGGACCAGTATGGACCAATATGGACCAGCACGGAACACGATGGACCAGTACGGACCAAAACGGACCAGTACGGAACAGTATGGACCAGAACGGACCAGTGCGGACAAGTATGGACCATTGCGGACCAGAACAGACCAGTACGGACCAGTACGGACCAGTATGGACCATTGCGGACCAGTATGGACCAGTGCGGACCAGTGCGGAACAGAACGGACAAGTACGGACTAGTACGGACCACTATGGAACAGAACGTACCAGTATGGAGCAGTGCGGACCAGAACAGACCAGTATGGACCATTATGGACCAGCACGGAACACGATGGACCAGTACGGACCAGAACGGACCAGTACGGACCAGTATGGACCAGTACGGACCAGAACGGACCAGTATGGACCAGTACGGACCAGTATGGACCCGTACAGATCAGAACGGGCCAGTACGGACCACTATGGAACAGTACGGACCAGTATGGACCAGTGCGGACCAGTACGGACCAGTATGGACCAGTGCGGACTGGAACGGACCATTGTGGACCAGTACGGACCAGTATGGACCAGTACGGACCAGTATGGACCAGTGCGGACCAGTACGGACCAGTATGGACCAGTATGGACCAGTAGGGACCAGTATGGACCAGTATGGACCAGTACGGACCAGAACGGACCAATAGAGAACACTACGGACCAGTACGGACCAGTGCGGACCAGAACAGACCAGCACGGACAAGAACGGACCAGTACGGACCAGTATGGACCAGTGCGGACCAGAACAGACCAGTACGGACCAGAACGTACCAGTATGGACCAGTGCGGACCAGTATGGACCAGTGCGGACCAGTGCAAAACAGAACGGACCAGAACGGACCAGTACAGACCAGTACAGAATACTAGGGACCAGTACGGACCACAAGGGGGCAGTACGGAGCACTATGGACCAGTACGGACCAGTGAGGACCAGTATGGACCAGTGAGGACCAGTTCGGACCAGAACCGACCAGTACGGACTAGTACGGACCACTATGGAACAGAACGTACCAGAACGGACCAGTACGGACTGGTAGGGACCAGTACGGACCGGTAGGGAACACTACGGACCAGTATAGACCAGTACGGACCAGAACGGACCAGTACGGACCACTATGGACCAGTACGGACCAGAACGGACCAGTACGGACCAGTACGGAGCAGTACGGACCAGAACGGACAAGTATGGACCAGTACGGAACAGTATGGACCAGTAGGGACCAGTATGGACCAGTACGGACCAGTATGGACCAGTACGGAACAGTATGGACCAGTATGGGCCAGTATGGACCAGTACGGAATAGTATGGACCAGTGTGGAACAGAACGGACCAGTGCGGACCAGAACAGACAAGCACGGACCAGTATGGACCAGTACGGACCAGAATAGACCAGTACGGACCACTATGGACCAGTGCGGACCAGTATGGACCAGTGCGGACCAGTGCGGAACAGAACGAACCAGTACGGACTAGTACGGACCACTATGGAACAGAACGTACCAGTATGGACCAGTGCGGACCAGAACGGACCAGTATGGACCAGTATGGACCTGCACGGAGCACTATGGACCAGTACGGACCAGAATGGACAAGTACGGACCACTATGGACCAGTACGGAGCAGTACGGACCACTATGGACCAGTACGGACCAGTACGGACCAGTACGGACTACTAGTGACCAGTACGGACCACTAGGGGGCAGTACGGACCAGTATGGACCAGTATGGACCTGTGCGGAGCAGAACGGACCAGTATGGACCTGTATGGACCAGTATGGACCAGAGCGGACCAGTACGGACCAGTAGGGACAGTACGGACCGCTATGGACCCGTACGGACCAGTACGGGCCACTATGGACCAGTACGGAGCAGAACGGACCAGTACGGACCAGTACGGACCGGTAGGGACCAGTACGGAGCAGTATGGACCGGTACGGACCAGTGTGGACCAGTATGGACCAATATGGACCAGTATGGGCCAGTACGGACCAGTGCAGACCAGTGCGGACCAGTATGGACCAGTGCAGAGCAGAACGGACCAGTATGGACCAGAACGGACCAGGACGGACCAGTACGGACTGGTACGGACCAGTACGGACCAGTACGGACCAATAGGGTCCACTACGGACCAGTACGGACCAGTACGGACAAGTATGGACAGGTATGGACCAGTACGGACCAGTATGGACCAGTACGGACCAGTATGGACCAGAACAGACCAGTACGGACCAATACGGACCAGTATGGACCAGTGCGGACCAGTATGGACCAGTGCAGACCAGTGTGGAACAGAACAGACCAGTACGGACTAGTACGGACCACTATGGAACAGAACGTACCAGTATGGACCAGTGCGGACCAGAATGGACCAGTATGGACCAGTATGGACCAGCACGGAACACGATGGACCAGAACGGACCAGAACGGACTAGTACGGAACTGTATGGACCAGTGCGGGCCAGAACGGACCTGTATGGACCAGTACAGACCAGGACGGACCAGTACGGACCAATATGGAACAGAACGCACCTGAACGGACCAGTATGGGCCAATACGGACCAGTACGGACTATTAGGGACCAATACGGACCACTATGGACCAGTACGGACCAGTACGGACCACTACGGACCAGTATGGACCAGAACGGACCAGTAGGGACCAGTATGGACAAGTACCGACCAATACGGACCAGTACGGACCAGTATGGACCAGTGCGGACCAGAACTGACCAGTATGGACCAGTATGGACCAGTACGGACCAGAACGGACCAGTACGGACTAGTATGGACCAGCACAGACCAGAACGGACCAGTGCGGACCAGTATGGACCAGTACGGACCAGTATGGACCAGAGCGGACCAGTACGGACCAGTACGGACCAGTACGGACCAGTATGGACCAGTGCGGACCAGTACGGACCAGTATGGACCAGTGCGGACTGGAACGGACCTTTGTGGACCAGTACGGACCAGTATGGACCAGTACGGACCAGTATGGACCAGAACGGACTAGTACGGACCAGTAGGGACAGTACGGACCGCTATGGACCAGAGCGGACCAGAACGGGACAGTACGGACCGCTATGGACCCGTACGGACCAGAACGGACCAGTACGGACCACTATGGACCAGTACGGAGGAGAACGGACCAGTACGGACCAGTACGGACTACTAGTGACCAGTATGGACCACTAGGGGGCAGTACGGAGCAGTATGGACCAGTATGGACCAGTGCGGACCAGTACGGACCAGTATGGACAAGGGCAGACCAGAACCGACCAGTACGGACCAGTATGGACCGGTATGGACCTGTACGGACCAGTACGGACCAGTATGGACCAGTATGGACCAGTGCGGACCAGTACGGACCAGTATGGACAAGGGCTGACCAGAACGGACCAGTACGGACCAGTATGGACCGGTATGGACCAGTACGGACCAGTACGGACCAGTATGGACCAGTATGGACCAGTGCGGACCATTACGGACCAGTATGGACAAGGGCAGACCAGAACGGACAAGTACGGACCAGTATGGACCAGCACGGAACACTCTGGACCAGTACGGACCAGAATAGACCAGTACGGACCACTATGGACCAGTACGGACCAGTACGGACCACTACAGACCAGTATGGACCAGAACGGACTAGTTCGGACCAGTATGGACCAGAGCGGACCAGATCAGACCAGTACGGACCAGTACGGACCAGTATGGACCAGTGCGGACCAGTATGGACCAGTATGGACCAGTATGGACCAGTACGGACCAGTATGGACCAGTGCGGACCAGAACGGACCAGTATGGACCAGTATGGACCAGTACGGACCAGTGCGGACCAGTACGGACCAGTATGGACCAGTACGGACCAGTATGGACCAGAGGGGACCAGTACGGACCATTATGGGCCAGTACGGACCAGTATGGACCAGTGCGCACCAGTACGGACCAGTATGGACCAGAACGGACCAGAACGGACCATTACGGACCACTATGGACCAGTACAGATCAGAACGGACCAGTACGGACCACTATGGAACAGTACAGACCAGTATGGACCAGTGCGGACCAGTACGGACCAGTATGGACCAGTATGGACCAGTACGGACCAGTATGGACCAGTATGGTCCAGTACGGACCAGAACGGACCAGTATGGGCCAGTACGGACCAGTACGGATCAGTAGGGACCAGTACGGACCACTATGGACCAGTATGGACCAGTACGGACCACTACGGACCAGTATGGACCAGAACGAACCAGTAGGGACCAGTATGGACCAGTAACGACCAATATGGACCAGTACGGACCAGTATGGACCAGTGCGGAACAGAACGGACCAGTATGGACCAGTATGGACCAGAACGGACCGATAGGGACCAGTACGGACCAGTATGGACCAGTATGGACCAGTGCGGACCACTACGGACCAGTATGGACCAGTACGGACCAGTATGGACCAGAGGGGACCAGTACGGACCTTTATGGGCCAGTATGGACCAGTGCAGAGCAGAACGGACCAGTATGGACCAGAACGGACCAGGACGGACCAGTACGGACTGGTACGGACCAGTACGGACCAGTACGGACCAATAGGGTCCACTACGGACCAGTACGGACCAGTACGGACAAGTATGGACAGGTATGGACCAGTACGGACCAGTATGGACCAGTACGGACCAGTATGGACCAGAACAGACCAGTACGGACCAATACGGACCAGTATGGACCAGTGCGGACTAGTATGGACCAGTGCAGACCAGTGTGGAACAGAACAGACCAGTACGGACTAGTACGGACCACTATGGAACAGAACGTACCAGTATGGACCAGTGCGGACCAGAATGGACCAGTATGGACCAGTATGGACCAGCACGGAACACGATGGACCAGTACGGACCAGAACGGACCAGTACGGAACTGTATGGACCAGTGCGGGCCAGAACGGACCTGTATGGACCAGTACAGACCAGGACGGACCAGTACGGACCAATATGGAACAGAACGCACCTGAACGGACCAGTATAGGCCAGTACGGACCAGTACGGACTATTAGGGACCAGTACGGACCACTATGGACCAGTACGGACCAGAATGGACCAGTACGGACCAGTATGGACCAGAACGGACCAGTAGGGACCAGTATGGACAAGTACCGACCAATACGGACCAGTACGGACCAGTATGGACCAGTGCGGACCAGAACTGACCAGTATGGACCAGTATGGACCAGTACGGACCAGAACGGACCAGTACGGACTAGTATGGACCAGCACAGACCAGAACGGACCAGTGCGGACCTGTATGGACCAGTACGGACCAGTATGGACCAGAGCGGACCAGTACGGACCAGTACGGACCAGTACGGACCAGTATGGACCAGTGCGGACCAGTACGGACCAGTATGGACCAGTGCGGACTGGAACGGACCTTTGTGGACCAGTACGGACCAGTAGGGACCAGTACGGACCAGTATGGACCAGAACGGACTAGTACGGACCAGTAGGGACAGTACGGACCGCTATGGACCAGAGCGGACCAGAACGGGACAGTACGGACCGCTATGGACCCGTACGGACCAGTACGGACCAGTACGGACTACTAGTTACCAGTATGGACCACTAGGGGGCAGTACGGAGCAGTATGGACCAGTATGGACCAGTGCGGACCAGTACGGACCAGTATGGACAAGGGCAGACCAGAACCGACCAGTAAGGACCAGTATGGACCGGTATGGACCTGTACGGACCAGTACGGACCAGTATGGACCAGTATGGACCAGTGCGGACTAGTACGGACCAGTATGGACAAGGGCTGACCAGAACGGACCAGTACGGACCAGTATGGACCGGTATGGACCAGTACGGACCATTACGGACCAGTATGGACCAGTATGGACCAGTGCGGACCATTACGGACCAGTATGGACAAGGGCAGACCAGAACGGACAAGTACGGACCACTATGGACCAGCACGGAACACTCTGGACCAGTACGGACCAGAATAGACCAGTACGGACCACTATGGACCAGTACGGACCAGTACGGACCACTACAGACCAGTATGGACCAGAACGGACTAGTTCGGACCAGTATGGACCAGAGCGGACCAGTACGGACCAGTACGGACCAGTACGGACCAGTATGGACCAGTGCGGACCAGTATGGACCAGTATGGACCAGTATGGACCAGTACGGACCAGTATGGACCAGTGCGGACCAGAACGGACCAGTACGGACCAGTATGGACCAGTACGGACCAGTGCGGACCAGTGCGGACCAGAACGGACCAGTACGGACTAGTACGGACCACTATGGAACAGACCGTACCAGTATGGACCAGTGCGGACCAGAACGGACCAGTATGGACCAATATGGACCAGCACGGAACACGATGGACCAGTACGGACCAAAACGGACCAGTACGGAACAGTATGGACCAGAACGGACCAGTGCGGACAAGTATGGACCATTGCGGACCAGAACAGACCAGTACGGACCAGTACGGACCAGTATGGACCATTGCGGACCAGTATGGACCAGTGCGGACCAGTGCGGAACAGAACGGACAAGTACGGACTAGTACGGACCACTATGGAACAGAACGTACCAGTATGGAGCAGTGCGGACCAGAACAGACCAGTATGGACCATTATGGACCAGCACGGAACACGATGGACCAGTACGGACCAGAACGGACCAGTACGGACCAGTATGGACCAGTACGGACCAGAACGGACCAGTATGGACCAGTACGGACCAGTATGGACCCGTACAGATCAGAACGGGCCAGTACGGACCACTATGGAACAGTACGGACCAGTATGGACCAGTGCGGACCAGTACGGACCAGTATGGACCAGTGCGGACTGGAACGGACCATTGTGGACCAGTACGGACCAGTATGGACCAGTACGGACCAGTATGGACCAGTGCGGACCAGTACGGACCAGTATGGACCAGTATGGACCAGTAGGGACCAGTATGGACCAGTATGGACCAGTACGGACCAGAACGGACCAATAGAGAACACTACGGACCAGTACGGACCAGTGCGGACCAGAACAGACCAGCACGGACAAGAACGGACCAGTACGGACCAGTATGGACCAGTGCGGACCAGAACAGACCAGTACGGACCAGAACGTACCAGTATGGACCAGTGCGGACCAGTATGGACCAGTGCGGACCAGTGCGGACTGGAACGGACCATTGTGGACCAGTACGGGACCAGTATGGACCAGTACGGACCAGTATGGACCAGTGCGGACCAGTACGGACCAGTATGGACCAGTATGGACCAGTAGGGACCAGCTATGGACCAGTATGGACCAGTACGGACCAGAACGGACCAATAGAGAACACTACGGACAGTACGGACCAGTGCGGACCAGAACAGACCAGCACGGACAAGAACGGACCAGTACGGACCAGTATGGACCAGTGCGGACCAGAAACAGACCAGTACGGACCAGAACGTACCAGTATGGACCAGTGCGGACCAGTATGGACCAGTGCGGACCAGTGCAAAACAGAACGGACCAGAACGGACCAGTACGAGACCAGTACAGAATACTAGGGACCAGTACGGACCACAAGGGGGCAGTACGGAGCACTATGGACCAGTACGGACCAGTGAGGACCAGTATGGACCAGTGAGGACCAGTTCGGACCAGAACCGACCAGTACGGACTAGTACGGACCACTATGGAACAGAACGTACCAGAACGGACCAGTACGACTGGTAGGGACCAGTACGGACCGGTAGGGAACACTACGGACCAGTATAGACCCAGTACGGACCAGAACGGACCAGTACGGACCACTATGGACCAGTACGGACCAGAACGGACCAGTACGGACCAGTACGGAGCAGTACGGACCAGAACGGACAAGTATGGACCAGTACGGGAACAGTATGGACCAGTAGGGACCAGTATGGACCAGTACGGACCAGTATGGAACCAGTACGGAACAGTATGGACCAGTATGGGCCAGTATGGACCAGTACGGAATAGTATGGACCAGTGTGGAACAGAACGGACCAGTGCGGACCAGAACAGACAAGCACGGACCAGTATGGACCAGTACGGACCAGAATAGACCAGTACGGACCACTATGGACCAGTGCGGACCAGTATGGACCCAGTGCGGACCAGTGCGGAACAGAACGAACCAGTACGGACTAGTACGGACCACTATGGAACGAAACGTACCAGTATGGACCAGTGCGGACCAGAACGGACCAGTATGGACCAGTATGGACCTGCACGGAGCACTATGGACCAGTACGGACCAGAATGGGACAAGTACGGACCACTATGGACCAGTACGGAGCAGTACGGACCACTATGGACCAGTACGGACCAGTACGGACCAGTACGGACTACTAGTGACCAGTACGGACCACTAGGGGGCAGTACGGACCAGTATGGACCAGTATGGACCTGTGCGGAGCAGAACGGACCAGTATGGACCTGTATGGACCAGTATGGACCAGAGCGGACCAGTACGGACCAGTAGGGACAGTACGGACCGCTATGGACCCGTACGGACCAGTACGGGCCACTATGGACCAGTACGGAGCAGAACGGACCAGTACGGACCAGTACGGACCGGTAGGGACCAGTACGGAGCAGTATGGACCGGTACGGACCAGTGTGGACCAGTATGGACCAATATGGACCAGTATGGGCCAGTACGGACCAGTGCAGACCAGTGCGGACCAGTATGGACCAGTGCAGAGCAGAACGGACCAGTATGGACCAGAACGGACCAGGACGGACCAGTACGGACTGGTACGGACCAGTACGGACCAGTACGGACCAATAGGGTCCACTACGGACCAGTACGGACCAGTACGGACAAGTATGGACAGGTATGACCAGTACGGACCAGTATGGACCAGTACGGACCAGTATGGACCAGAACAGACCAGTACGGACCAATACGGACCAGTATGGACCAGTGCGGACCAGTATGGACCAGTGCAGACCAGTGTGGAACAGAACAGACCAGTACGGACTAGTACGGACCACTATGGAACAGAACGTACCAGTATGGACCAGTGCGGACCAGAATGGACCAGTATGACCAGTATGGACCCAGCACGGAACACGATGGACCAGAACGGACCAGAACGGACTAGTACGGAACTGTATGGACCAGTGCGGGCCAGAACGGACCTGTATGGACCAGTACAGACCAGGACGGACCAGTACGGACCAATATGGAACAGAACGCACCTGAACGGACCAGTATGGGCCAATACGGACCAGTACGGACTATTAGGGACCAATACGGACCACTATGGACCAGTACGGACCAGTACGGACCACTACGGACCAGTATGGACCAGAACGGACCAGTAGGGACCAGTATGGACAAGTACCGACCAATACGGACCAGTACGGACCAGTATGGACCAGTGCGGACCAGAACTGACCAGTATGGACCAGTATGGACCAGTACGGACCAGAACGGACCAGTACGGACTAGTATGGACCAGCACAGACCAGAACGGACCAGTACGGACTAGTACGGACCACTATGGAACAGACCGTACCAGTATGGACCAGTGCGGACCAGAACGGACCAGTATGGACCAATATGGACCAGCACGGAACACGATGGACCAGTACGGACCAAAACGGACCAGTACGGAACAGTATGGACCAGAACGGACCAGTGCGGACAAGTATGGACCATTGCGGACCAGAACAGACCAGTACGGACCAGTACGGACCAGTATGGACCATTGCGGACCAGTATGGACCAGTGCGGACCAGTGCGGAACAGAACGGACAAGTACGGACTAGTACGGACCACTATGGAACAGAACGTACCAGTATGGAGCAGTGCGGACCAGAACAGACCAGTATGGACCATTATGGACCAGCACGGAACACGATGGACCAGTACGGACCAGAACGGACCAGTACGGACCAGTATGGACCAGTACGGACCAGAACGGACCAGTATGGACCAGTACGGACCAGTATGGACCCGTACAGATCAGAACGGGCCAGTACGGACCACTATGGAACAGTACGGACCAGTATGGACCAGTGCGGACCAGTACGGACCAGTATGGACCAGTGCGGACTGGAACGGACCATTGTGGACCAGTACGGACCAGTATGGGACCAGTACGGACCAGTATGGACCAGTGCGGACCAGTACGGACCAGTATGGACCAGTATGGACCAGTAGGGACCAGTATGGACCAGTATGGACCAGTACGGACCAGAACGGACCAATAGAGAACACTACGGACCAGTACGGACCAGTGCGGACCAGAACAGACCAGCACGGACAAGAACGACCAGTACGGACCAGTATGGACCAGTGCGGACCAGAACAGACCAGTACGGACCAGAACGTACCAGTATGGACCAGTGCGGACCAGTATGGACCAGTGCGGACCAGTGCAAAACAGAACGGACCAGAACGGACCAGTACAGACCAGTACAGAATACTAGGGACCAGTACGGACCACAAGGGGGCAGTACGGAGCACTATGGACCAGTACGGACCAGTGAGGACCAGTATGGACCAGTGAGGACCAGTTCGGACCAGAACCGACCAGTACGGACTAGTACGGACCACTATGGAACAGAACGTACCAGAACGGACCAGTACGGACTGGTAGGGACCAGTACGGACCGGTAGGGAACACTACGGACCAGTATAGACCAGTACGGACCAGAACGGACCAGTACGGACCACTATGGACCAGTACGGACCAGAACGGACCAGTACGGACCAGTACGGAGCAGTACGGACCAGAACGGACAAGTATGGACCAGTACGGAACAGTATGGACCAGTAGGGACCAGTATGGACCAGTACGGACCAGTATGGACCAGTACGGAACAGTATGGACCAGTATGGGCCAGTATGGACCAGTACGGAATAGTATGGACCAGTGTGGAACAGAACGGACCAGTGCGGACCAGAACAGACAAGCACGGACCAGTATGGACCAGTACGGACCAGAATAGACCAGTACGGACCACTATGGACCAGTGCGGACCAGTATGGAACCAGTGCGGACCAGTGCGGAACAGAACGAACCAGTACGGACTAGTACGGACCACTATGGAACAGAACGTACCAGTATGGACCAGTGCGGACCAGAACGGACCAGTATGGACCAGTATGGACCTGCACGGAGCACTATGGACCAGTACGGACCAGAATGGACCAGTACGGACCACTATGGACCAGTACGGAGCAGTACGGACCACTATGGACCAGTACGGACCAGTACGGACCAGTACGGACTACTAGTGACCAGTACGGACCACTAGGGGGCAGTACGGACCAGTATGGACCAGTATGGACCTGTGCGGAGCAGAACGGACCAGTATGGACCTGTATGGACCAGTATGGACCAGAGCGGACCAGTACGGACCCAGTAGGGACAGTACGGACCGCTATGGACCCGTACGGACCAGTACGGGCCACTATGGACCAGTACGGAGCAGAAACCGGACCAGTACGGACCAGTACGGACTATTAGTGACCAGTATGAACCACTAGGGGGCAGTACGGAGCAGTATGGACCAGTATGGACCAGTGCGGACCAGTACGGACCAGTATGGACAAGGGCAGACCAGAACGGACCAGTACGGACCAGTATGGACCGGTATGGGACCTGTACGGACCAGTACGGACCAGTATGGACCAGTATGGACTAGTGCGGACCAGTACGGACCAGTATGGACAAGGGCAGACCAGAACGGAGCAGTACGGACCAGTATGGACATGTATGGACCAGTACGGACCAGTACGGACCGGTAGGGACCAGTACGGAGCAGTATGGACCGGTACGGACCAGTGTGGACCAGTATGGACCAATATGGACCAGTATGGGCCAGTACGGACCAGTGCAGACCAGTGCGGACCAGTATGGACCAGTGCAGAGCAGAACGGACCAGTATGGACCAGAACGGACCAGGACGGACCAGTACGGACTGGTACGGACCAGTACGGACCAGTACGGACCAATAGGGTCCACTACGGACCAGTACGGACCAGTACGGACAAGTATGGACAGGTATGGACCAGTACGGACCAGTATGGACCAGTACGGACCAGTATGGACCAGAACAGACCAGTACGGACCAATACGGACCAGTATGGACCAGTGCGGACCAGTATGGACCAGTGCAGACCAGTGTGGAACAGAACAGACCAGTACGGACTAGTACGGACCACTATGGAACAGAACGTACCAGTATGGACCAGTGCGGACCAGAATGGACCAGTATGGACCAGTATGGACCAGCACGGAACACGATGGACCAGAACGGACCAGAACGGACTAGTACGGAACTGTATGGACCAGTGCGGGGGCCAGAACGGACCTGTATGGACCAGTACAGACCAGGACGGACCAGTACGGACCAATATGGAACAGAACGCACCTGAACGGACCAGTATGGGCCAATACGGACCAGTACGGACTATTAGGGACCAATACGGACCACTATGGACCAGTACGGACCAGTACGGACCACTACGGACCAGTATGGACCAGAACGGACCAGTAGGGACCAGTATGGACAAGTACCGACCAATACGGACCAGTACGGACCAGTATGGACCAGTGCGGACCAGAACTGACCAGTATGGACCAGTATGGACCAGTACGGACCAGAACGGACCAGTACGGACTAGTATGGACCCAGCACAGACCAGAAACGGACCAGTGCGGACCAGTATGGACCAGTACGGACCAGTATGGACC